>NC_056733.1:814494974-814794974 GCF_019279795.1 Protopterus annectens
ATGACATGGTCTGTAAGGACTTTTAATGGACTTGGGGAGTAAGAAACATACATTTAGAAATTGAGAAGTTTCCAGAAAGGTGATAATCTAACCTGTCACTTAGATGACAAAAGGGATGTTAACTGTTAAGTTTGAGGAAGAAGGAGATACCCAGAGCTGTCTTTATGACCTTTGTTGGAATTTAGAAGCCTTGTAAGGAATGGTACTACAGGGGAAAAACAAGGGAAGAAGCAGAACAATTTTTTCTGAACATGTTCTCCCATAGTTCCTGCAAAGTCTTCCTAATATCATTTCACATCTCAGTTTGCTCAGACTTACAGAGATTGGTCACCATCCCAAAGTGATTACATCTTTCTGTTTTGGACCAGTGCCACACAGAAATTTCATTCCTTGGTCCAACTGAAAAATATTCTCTTTGTAAGAAGATAGATGGCCTGACTAGTGAAGTAACATGTCAGGAATCAGACAGAATGCAGTAATAAGGGAGATTGGTGCTTGGAGTTGATGTAGTAGTCAAACATATTCAATAAGATGGTTGGAAGGGAAATGTAAAGACATTAAAAAATAAAGAAAGTGGTTCTGGTGTCATCCTCATCATACATATCATTAATGATGCTTTCTTGAAGGCTGTTACTAGTTCTGGGGGTGATACGTACATATAGACAAGGGTAGAATCAGTTCAGAAAAGGGGAAGCATAGGTGACATAAAGCCCAAGAAAAGCAATACATGAAGTAAAAGACTACATTATGTGTAACGTCTGAGGAGAATGTGTGGGCATAGAATAAAAACAGTAGAATGAGTTCTAGCTACCAAAACAAAAGTGGTCAAAAATATCTGCTAACATGGATTGAACAGTAGAAGCCTAGTTGCAGCAGGATCATTACTTGTGCTTTAAGTGAAAGTTTCTCATTCAATCACAGTTGAGTAACCAAGGACTTAGTGTATATAAGTTCAGGGAGGCAAGACTGGCATAGTGGTTAAGGTCTTCACCTCACAGATATAAAGTACAAGGTTTAATTCTGACCTTGGTTATTGGCTAGGCTTAAATTGGCCTATTAGGGCAGTTAGCCTAGTGTTCACTTATGAACACTATGAAAGATATAACGAATAATAAGCAATTAATTATTAAAATGTGATTACTTCAGTAATAGAGTCTAAAGGAAGTAACAGCTTTAGATAAAGCATTCAAAAGTACAAAGATCAGATATAGGTTCATAGGTTCATAGGTTTATACTAGGCTATCTGCCCTAAGGCATTTATAAGCCTAGCCCAAATTATTGTGGCTTACGCCACCCCTTATATGAAAAAATACTGTGCCCATTAGTTTGTTGTGCCTCTGTCCAGCAGTGACACAGAGATGATTCCTGGGGTAAACCTACGATCTCCCATCCACAGGTCTAGATTTCTCTTGAACAGAGTCAGCGAGGTGCTCTGCCTCACATGGACCGGGATTTTATTCCACAGCATAGGGAGTCTCTGAGTGATAAATCTATCCCTCCAGCACGTCCTATTTATATCCGTGCTAAGGTTTAAGTCGCTTGCTCTAGTGGTTTTGGTGGATTTGGATTTCTTGAGGTGGAGCATGTCCATTAATTCCGGGTTGGACATGGCCTTGTATGTCAGGCACATGTCACCTCTGAGCAGACGGTATGCGACTGAATAGAGCTGGAGTTTCTTCAATCTGGCAGCATATGACAGATTTTGGAGTCCCTTTATCCTTTTGGTGAGGAACTTTTGGGGTCTCTCCAATTGCTGCAGATGTCGGGTGAGATACATCCCGAATGGGGCATTGTACTCGATCATTGGTCTGATAAGTGAAGAGTACAGGGGAACAATGACCTCACTAGATCTGGATGTGAATCCCTTCATGATCAGGTGGGCAATGTAGAAGGTCTTTCTAACCACTTTAGCAATGTGAGTGTCAAAAGAAAGGCTACTGTCAACCTGGGTCCCCAGGTCCCTGATAACCTCTTCTGTGCTTAGTGGATTGCCACCTATATGGTAGCTTGGGGTTACCTTGTTTTTCCCGAAGGGTATGACTATACATTTTTTGGCATTTAACTTCAGGCCATGGCTCTGGCACCAGCTATCTGTTTCCGTGAGTCCCTTCTGAAGGATATCCGTGTCCGATGCACTTTCCACTATGGCCCAGTTTGCAGTCGTCTGCAAACTTTGTCAGCCAAAGTCCTCCCATGTTGGCCTGTACTTCTGAGAAGTAGATGCCAAACAATAGGGGGACAAGGACCGAGCCCTGTGGGACACCACTTGTGACCGGCTTGGAGTCTGACACAGCGCCAGCAGCTCTAACCCTGTGGGTTCTGTCCTTAAGCCAGTTTGCAACCCATCTTGTGACATATGGGTTTACATTTAAGCTGGTAAGTTTTTCTACAATACCCGAGTGGGGTATTGTGTCGAAAGCCTTTGCAAGGTCAAGGTAGGCTGTATGGACTGCCTTTCCCTCATCAATGGCCTTGGTGTCTGTTTCGAAGAAGTCAACCAAGTTCAAAAGGCATGATCTTCCCTTGACAAAGCCAAACTGGGTCGGGTCCAATGTCTGCAAGTCCCCTATATCTTTGTTTATGAGCTCCATTATGATCCTCTCCATAGCTTTGCAGACTAGACTTGTTAAGCTTATGGGACGGTAATTACCAGGGTCCGTAGAGGCACCGCCTTTGTGGAGTGGGACCACAGTTGCCGTACGCCACTCCTTGGGCACGTATCCTGTGGTAAGGCTGAGATTAAACAGCTGCCTTATGTGCGGGTTTAATTCCTCATTTAGCTCGTGTAGCACACAGCCGGGGACACCATCCGGTCCCATTGATGCTGTGTTTTTAGCTTTAGAGAGCAGCTTTCACCTGCGCATTTGAGATGTCCGGGAGGCTACACTCGGCTGGGATAGTTATCTCTCCTTTAGGGGAGAGGGGTGAAGTTTGCACTGAACCTGTCTGCCAGTATGTTGGCAATGTCTGTGGGTTCAGTGATTTTGTATCAATTTGGACTAATTCTGAGCATATCTGGGAGTTTCCACCCAGGTTCCTAACATAGCTGAAAAAGGCCTTATGATTGTCCTTTGAATCCATGGCAATTTTTCTCTCAAAATTGGCCTTAGTTGATTTTATGAGTGCTCGTATTTTTTACTAATAATGATCAGGGTGACTTCCCTTTTATGGATTTTGTTCTATCATGTAATAGCTTTCTCCTCTTATTGTAAAGTTTGTTAATGGCTGGGGTCCACCAGACTGGACGTTTGCCCTTTGTGGAAAGAGTCTTGGTTTTATTTGGGATTGCCTGATCCATGCAGTCCTGGAGGTGTTCATAGAAGGCATTTGTAAGGGCTTCCGCAGCTTGGGTTGTGGTTTCCTCTGGCTCAGGGGCCTTGAAGGATACCACACCAGTCTTGAGTAGTGTGAAGTTTGCTTTAGAGAAGTTCTTCACTATGGTCTTTTTTGCTTGGGGTGGGGGCGGGATGTGGATTTCCATTGAGATTAGTTTATGATCAGATCTCACCAATGAGGGATATACTTCCGGTGTGGAGCATTTTGTCCCCATGTTTGTGACAATGAGATCTAGTATATTTTCTCCTCTCGTGGGAAAAGTGACTAGCTGTTCCATGGCATTTGAATTTATGAACTCCAGGAACCGTTGGGCTAGAAAGTTAGGGCTTGAGACAGAACCCAAACTTCATTAATGAAACTAAAGACATAGACTTCAGAAAGATATGTGGAATTTACAGTATATGGGAAGTGGGCTAACTGGATTTTCCAAATGTTTTCTTCTTAGTGTCACTATATCCATAACAGATAATTACAATGCATTATCTTGTTTTTACCTTCAAAAGATCATACTATACCCATTCCATGGTACAGACACCTGAACGTACTAAATCTAAAATATAGATATAAAAAAAAAAATTTAGACATGGACAGTGTTTCTCTTCCCCAGCTCATGGAATGTGTGCGATATAACCAAGTGGAATTCTAACAGCTATCTTCTATCTATAGAATGTTTAACTACAGTAGTTATATGTGCAACAGGTATCATAATTAATCAGTTAGTGATACAATCAACAAATCACACATTTGCAATTAGGAAGACAATCTATAGCACTAGCCTACTGCAAATGCTTCTCAAAAGCAGTCAGAAAACTCTATGTGCAATTAGCATACACCAAGTCTGCAGAGTATAACAGTATCAAAGTACTTTTTTTCTAGCAAAGAAACTGAAAGGAAAACATTCAAACCAAAAGCAATCAATTTTTAGCAACAGTTTGTCCCACTAAAATATATTATCTAACAAACAATGTGAAAGGAAATTCTTTGCTGTTTTTTTATTTGTAATTGCCTTATAAGCAGTCTTGTTTTGTAAAGTTTATTCTTCATTTTCTAAATAAAAATCCACAGTCCTATATGGAAAAAATCTGTGTTTACTTGTTTTTCTTCTAAGATGCTTTGAGAGTTATATCATCATAAAAATGAATGAAAACAAAAATCATTTATTTCTACAATATACATGTTTATGTCTGCCTGAATATAAAAAAGCATTTACTACTTAAAGTGTTTTGTTTCTGAAAGTGCCTGATATATAGTTGAGAAAAACACTGGAAATCTGACAATCAGAGACACAGCTGGAAAGATAAGTTTTAGGAAGAACTCTAAAAGATGGGGTCACGTCTAGACATTCATTTGTCCACAGTAAATGATAAAGCGGTAGATGGAGTGAGTAGAATTTCTTCAGCTTATAAAACTAGCAAAGATGGACTGCCAGAAATACAGTTTGATGATTAGATAAATCAAGACACCTGTCAGCACTGAAAGCAGTATAGAAATATTGAACTGCAGAGTATATAGATATGTTGACTTACAGTTCTATCCTCTGCATTGTTGCAGAAGTAATAAAGACCACTCTGCTCCTAACTCTATCATAAGGGCACCTAAAATTAATCAATCTTAACACAATGGGATTTTCACATTAAAATTAAAAAAAAAATAATAATAATAAAGCAATATAAGTAAGTCGTTCATAATATGCATAGTATATTTTATAAATTTACGCACACTACTGGCAAATGCAGCTAGAGAAGACTTGATAAAGCTCAAACCACATCTTATATCAGAACCGAGACTGGGTTACCATCGAGTTATGTTGTACAAGTTGCGGTAGTAATCCTAGTAATCATATAGGAGAAAAGCATGGCCTTGATGTTCCTCCTAAACTGAATTTTATATTGTGTTATGTTAGCAAAGCTGCTATGTAATTAGTTACTATGCAGTCTCATTTCTTGCTGTCTGCTACCTGTTCTGTCATCTGCAGACTACAAACTTTGACTCCATCAAAGGTGATCTATAAAGAAACATTTTCAGGCAGGTGACATCCATTTTCATAAACACATCTAATTATCCAGACAGAGGGAATATGGCTTCAAAACACTTGCTGCATAGACAAATGGCATGCTTTTGTTGGTATTTCAAACTTCTGGTAGTTTCTCCTAAGTCTTCAGTGATACAACCTTGCAAGACTATCATTATTGCAAGTTGTTTTGTCCTCCATCTTGTCACACTATGGAAGTAGAAAATGGTCATTCCCCCCAAAGACTAGGGTATGAGTTTCATGTGGGCTTCTGTTGACCTCCACCGACCTGGCAGCTGTTAGTCCTCAGGACTAAGGTATAAGCAGCAGTAATGCAGTAAATCAACTTGTCCTGCTCAATGAGACAATTGTGAGATAGTAATTAATAAGAGTAACCACTTTACAGTAAGGAAACAGATCCCTGAATCTTATCTGTAAGAACAGTTGCGCATTTGTCCATGTTCTTTCATTTTCTAACTCCCTTCATTCATTCCTTCTCTCAGTGTGTTCATCTGTGTTACAACTCCCTTGTTACACCGCAGTCAGTTTATCTCTGCATCTCCCATTAACAAGCTTCAAATCCAAGCCAGTGCTTATTTGTCACCCAGCACTGTAAGACGCATATCACAAAGTCTCTGTAGAACTCTTTAGAACCATGGTTGTTAGTAAGCCACAACCTTAAGTTATTGGTCAGTTGTCACCCAGCACTGGAAGGAGTAAATACTACTGCCTTTGTGGCTTCTGCTCTAATAATGTGAAGTTTCTATACCTATCCTTCAGAGCAGATCAGCTGCATCGCCTTACTGCTTACATATAAACTTAGTGCATCAACAGCAGTAAATACAGCTGATGGATTTCACTCTCATAGGTTCATAGGTAGGTACTAGGCTATCTGCCCAAGGGCCTATGTAAGCCTAGCTAACAAGGTTCCCTGGCTTACACCACCCAAGAAAGTTATTTTCCCGTGCCACTGTCGAGCAAAGACAGAGAAGTGATCCCCAGGGTGTATTTCCTATTTCCCATCAACTCATCAAGATTTTTCTTGAAGAGTGCTAATGAAGAACTTTGCATGACATAGATGGGTAGCCTCTTCCAGAGTATGGGAAGTCTCTGGGACAGGAATCTATCCCTCCAGTATGTCCTGTTTATTGTAGTGATAAGGTTTAGGTCCCTAGAGCTTGTAGCTCAGAGGGATAGGGATTTCTTTAGGTGTAGCATGTCCAACAGCTCTGGGTTTGACATAACTTTATATGTTAGGCAGAGATTACCTCGGAGTAGGCGATATGCTACAGAGTAAAGCTGGAGTTTTTTGAGGCGATCAGTGTAGGGCATTTGTTTGAGGCCAGTAATCCTCTTTGTGAGTTACTTCTGTGGCCTTTCCAACTGCTGCAGATGTCTTGTGAGGTACATTCCAAAAGGGGCGTTGTACTCTATAATGGGTCTAATGAGTGTCAAGTAGAGGGGAACAATGACCTCTTTTTTCCTGGATGAGAACCCTTTTATGATGAGGTGTGCCACATAGAAGGACTTCCTGACTACTGTGGCGATTTGACTATCAAAGGAGAGACTATTGTCCACCTGGGTCCCAAGGTCTCTTATCATGCATTCGGTGTTAAGTAGATTGCTGACTATGTGGTAGTTCATGGGTACAGAGTTTTTACCAAAGGGGATGACACTGCACTTTTTGGCATTGAGCTTGAGGCCATGGCTCTGACACCAGGCATCTGTCTCAGCAAGGCCCTTCTGTAGGATGTCCACATCATTTGGGGACTTGACTATGGCTCCTAGTTTGCAGTCATCTGCGAACTTCATTAGCCAGAGGCCTTCTGTGTTAGCCTGTACTTCACAGAAGTAGATACCAAACAGGAGAGGTCCCAGGACAGAACCCTGTGGTACTCCACTTGTCACTGCTTTGAGGTCAGATTTGGAGTCTGCAACTTTGACAGTGTGGGTTCTGTCAGTGAGCCAGTTGGCAACCCATCTTGTGATGTAGGGATTTATACCTAGTTTAGTGAGTTTAGCTATAATTTCAGAATGGGGGATGGTGTCGAAAGCCTTGGCGAGGTCAAGATAGGCTGGGTGAACCACCTTACCCTCATCTACAGCTTTGGTGACTGCCTCAAAGAAGTCGATCAGGTTCAGGAGGCATGATCTGCCTTTCACAAACCTGAACTGGGTGGGATCTAGAGTTTGGAGGTTACCAATGTCTTTGTTTATGAGTTCCATGATGATACGTTCCATGGCCTTGCAGACCAGGCTCGTCAGGCTAATAGGTTGATAGTTCCCAGGATCAGTGGTGGCTCCCCCTTTGTGGAGTAGGATAACTATTGCTGTGCGCTATTCAGTGGGCACAAAGCCTGATGTGAGGCTATTATTGAACATGGTGCTTAAGTGGGTAGCCAGTTTCTTATGAAGTTCATGTAAAACGCAGCCTGGGATGTTGTCCGGTCCCATGGATGCTGTGTTATTGGCTTTAGAGAGTGCATCTTTTACCTGCGCAGTTGTGAATACAGGGACTCTGCATTCTTCCTGCATAGATATGGGCCCTTTAGGGGGTGAGAAGGGGGTAAAGTTAGCACTCAACCTATCTACCAGGATGTTGGCAATATCAGTTGGTTCTGTAATTTTCTTGCCTTTGTGCTGTAACTCAGAGCAGATCTGGGTGTTGCCAGCGAGATTCTTGACATAGCTATAGAATGCTTTGTGGTTGCCCTTGGAATTAGTGGAGATTTTGTTTTCATAGCTAGCTTTGGAGGATCTTATAAGGGATCTCAGCTTCTTGCTGAGGCTGACCAGGGAGCTCCTTCACTCATGGGATTTTACTCTCTTTTGCAACAGTTTGTTCCTTCTGTTGTACAGTTTGTTTATGGCAGGGGACCACCAGATTGGCTTCCTTTTTTTGGAGGATAGCATCTTGGTTCTGTTTGGGATAGCATGATCCATGCACTCGTGTACGTGCTTATAGAGTGCATTTGTGTAGGATTCAGCAGTTGTAACTGTATTGTCCATCTGCATGGGTGTCATGAAGTTCACCACTTCTGTCTTAAGAAGCATGAAGTTGGCTTTGGAGAAATTTTTTACTGTGGTTTCCTTAATGGGGGGTGGGGGCGGGATGTGGATATCAAGGATGATTAGCTTATGGTCAGATCAGACCAACGAGGAGTTGACTTTAGGTGTGGAACACTGGTCACTCATGTTGGTAATGATTAAGTCTAGGATATTGTTGCCCCTGGTGGGGGTGTGGATACGTTTATCCAGGGCATTGGAGTTTATGAATTCCAGAAAGCATTGAGCTAAGGAGTTGGTACATGAGTAGTTTTCCCAGTTAATGGTGGGGTAGTTGAAGTCACCCATTATTAGGGTGTTTGGTTGAACCCTAATATTTTCCAGTACATCAAGAAAAGAGGAGTGGGAATCCTGGGGCACGGTGGAGGATCTGTAGCAAGCTACAATTTGGATTGCAGTTTTGCCCAGAGTTAGTTGCACTTGGATAGCCTTGGATGCATTATGCTGAGCAACTAGCCTGGAGGTGTGGATATCCTTAATGAATATGGGCACACCTCCGCCTTTGGTGTTTCGGTCCAGGTTACATGGCCGAAAAGTGTGGTATGAGTTATAGCCTGGTAGTGCAGGGGTGCTCTCTGGAGCCTTGAACCAGGTCTCAGTCACTGCACAGATATCGATGTTCTCCATTTTAAGGAGTGCCTAGAGTGAGTGCATTTTGAGATTTAGACTTCTAACATTGAGTAGCATTACCCTCAGTTTTTGCTTGCCTGTTCCTGTTATGGTGGTGAATTAAAAAGGTTGTCAGATTTCTCATTAAAAAGGTTGTCAGATTTATTAAATGTTATCCATCCACCCATCCATCCATCCATACATCATTCTGTCTATCTATCCATTTTCAGATAGCTCACTTTATCCTTTTACAGGTTTATGGATATGCCAGATTCTGTCATGACAACCAATGGCTGCAAGGCAGTGAAACCCATTCTGTACAGGTTGTCAGTCTATTGCATTACTACCAATCTAATTATAATCACCACCAACCTCATTTTTCCAATTTTTCTATATGGGGTCAGGGTGTTGTGTCAACTATTGTCACATCTCTTGACTCAATGCCAGTCTCACACCTTCTTTGACAATCATGCTTGACTGTCACAGGTCTTCTCTCATGCAGTCCATCCATCTCTTTGTTGACATTGTTTCCTCCTGATTCTTCTTGCCTTTCCCCAATCTCCTTCACCAGATCACTTTTGCTTTCCTGCACATGTGCAAAAACCACCGTAACCTATTCTCTTTCACTTTCTCTGTAATTAGAGCTACTTTGGTTTAGGCTCTGGTGTTATCATTTCTTTGTCTATCCCCCAGTGTGCATCCTGACACGTCAGAGTTATACTCTCTATCATTGTTAACATCCTCAACTGCTCTGCCTTCGCTGCCCAGGTTTCTGTAACACAGCTATACTGATCACATCACTGTTTTGTATACCTTACTATTCAGCTTTTTTGACATTCTTCTATCATACTCTACCCTTGACACTCTGGCCAGCTGGCTGCAGCCTTCCTGGTTTTATCTTTGACCTCCTCATTCAGACTTCCCTTTTCCTAAACCACTACTCCCAGATACGTGAATTGGTTAATCTGTTCCAGTATATTCTGTTCCATCTTGATTCATAACTTCTGATCTCCCATTTGCTGCCAAGACTCAGCTTGTCTGTACTTGGATAGATTCATCCCATGTGTTTTGAGTTTTGCATTCCATTCCCCTGTTATTTTCTGACATTCCTGTTAAGTGTCTGCTTGCAATGCCACATAATCTGCATACAGCAGCTTTGTTGATCCGTAGCCAAGTTGTTTATTAATGCAGTCCATCACTAGTATGAACCGCAATGGGCTCAGAGCTGAGCCCTCATTCACACCCACTCTCACTGGGATCCCCTCTTTAAGTCTGAACACTGTTTGTACTTGTGCTTTTGGGTCCTTGCAAACAGCTTGCACAAATTGTACTACTGTTTCTAGGACTTTGAACCATTACAAGGCTGTCCAAATCAGATTTCTTGGAACCTTGTCATATGCTTTCTCCAAGTATAGGAATGGCCAGCTGAACTGTTTCCTCATCTCTAGCTTCTTCTCTATTATCTGTCTCACTGCACTTAGCCGTGTTGCATCCTGACTAGAAACTGATTTTTTAATCTCTCATTTGCTTTTCACTGCTCTGTGTATATATTTATCAGTCACATTCTCCAGTACTTTCATGCAATGTGACAAGAGTCTGATACTTCTGTACTGCCCACATTTGTGGATGTCCCCTTTGGTCTTGTACACTAGCACTAGAATGCTTATTCTCCAGTCATCTGGGATATTCATTTTCGCTTCACTGCTATGAGTACCCTCAGGAGCCATGTCCTCCTTATCTCACCCAAAATGTTTATCATATCTGTGATGAATACAGGTTCACTGACATGGTAGAGCTTTGAAGTGGATGACATGATGGCAAGGAGGAGGCTGAACATCCTGTGTGTCCAGGAGATAAGGTGGAAAGGTGGTGCAGCAAAGCCACTTAGCTTAGGGTCCAGAGTCCACTACTCAGGGGTGGGACAGACTAGAAATAGTGTGGGAACTGTAGTGAGACAGACTCGTCCAAAGACAGTGAGGGATGTCATGAGCATTAGTAATAGACCCATGCCAAACAGACTCCAGTGTAAAGATAGGGCAACATTCATAATCTCTGTCTATGCCTCACAGCAGGTTGGTAAGGAAAAAAGTGAATTCAAGTAGCTGTTGTAGGACGTACTAGAGAAAGCAGGTCAGCATGAGTTGGTGATAATAAGGGGAGATCTGAATGCTCATATTGGGACAAATAGAACAGGATATGAGGACTGTCTTGGTCCATGCGAGCAGGACAACAGGAATAAAGAAGAGGCCATTCTAGACTTCTGTATAGTTCTTCCTAGTAAGGAAAGAGCACCAATATAGAATCAGAGATTGCAATGTCATCCCCAGTGAAACAATCTTCCCACAGCATAATGGTGGCAATTATCTGCAAGCAGTAGTCAGAGAAGGTGCTAAGGTCAACAGTGGCTAGGCTGAAGACCAGAAAGATGACTGGACTAAAAGCCTAAAAATAAAGATAATATTCTGGGCTCTAGCATCGCAGGAAGAAGAGGAAATAGATGGAGTTGAAAAATAATAGCAATATATTAAAACAGCATAAGTAAATGCAATAGAACAGACATCTGTCATGTATGGGAATATGGTACATAAAGAAAGCTGGCGGTGGAATGCAGAAGTCCAAGAAGTCATTAAAAGAAAGAAGGAGTGCAGGAAAAAGTGGGAGATAGAAAAGAAGGGCCAGGCTAAAACAGAATTTTGGTTAACTTACAAAGAGGCTAAAAGAGGAGTTGTAATAGCAAAGAACAAGGCATCCTATGCAGTCTTCCAGCTTCTGGAAAGTGAATAACCAGATGCCACAAAGATGCTTTATCAGGTTGCAGAACAAAGACAGAAAGATAAAGAAGATAGTTGAACACCCTTCATAAAGGAAGTCAACAACAACCTGTGCACCAGTTCACAGGATATCAAAGGCAAATGGAAGGAGTACTTCCAGTAGCCTCTGAGTGAAGAAAACCTTCAGAAGATGTACAGACCTTATACACACCCTGTGATGAAACAGGAAGAAGAGCCCACCATGCAAGAAGTAAGAACAGCACTAAGGAAAATGAAGTCAGTGAAAGCAGCAACTGCAGTTTATGCTCTTCTCTGTAGAGGATATTGCACTGCACATCACAGTTCATGTCTATAGTGGTTAGTCTAGATAACTCTTCTCCCAATATGCACCACCTAGAGTCTGTGCAGGAGGGGTTATTTAAGTGGAAACAATTGGTATGTTTTTGGGAGGAGAAGGAGGAACCCCACTTAGACAAGTGGAGAATGCAAATGACTGGCTCTTCTAGGCAAACCCAAATACTTCTGGCAGGGAATATGTCTTCTTACAGGTCATAAATCAAAAAATTCTACCTCCTTGCCTTTTACAAGCCAGACCTCTCAGGACCACATCTCAACTTCTGGCTTTCTCAAGGAGTTCAGCCACCACCCTAATACCACAACCTCTACCTTTTGCTCCAAATTACCTGACTGCTCACCATTATCCCCCTCTCTTCGATTTTAAAAAAATCACTCACAAAGAGCTTGAGCTTCAACTAAAAGACATACCCATGGATGCAAAAACCTACTCCCCTGGCTCATCTCACTCTAAAAAGACTTGCCACAGCTCTTGTCCACTTTTATAACTTCTTTCTAACTCAAAATACAATTCCAGATATATGAAAAAAATGCTTTTGTCAGACAGCCTCAGCCTAAGACTGCCTCCTACTTCCATGTTATCTCTATCCTCTCTGCACTTGGGAAAGTACTTGAAAACTAATCTGCAACCAATTGTGCACATACATCCAGCAGTCCTATATCCATACTCTTACATAGCATAGATTCTGGGTTGGATAGCACACAATGACAACACTATGTTCACTTACAGATGGCATCTTTCTCAACATGGATAAAGTAAACCTTTCAGGATCTCTCTTTACTGACCTTACCAAAGCTTTTGATCTTATTGACTACCTCCTTCTCCTTCACTCCCTCCAAGAAATCAGCGTTAACCCTAACACTATTCACTGGTAGCAATATTTCTTAACAAATATGTATTTTAAGGTCAAAATTGGCTCATCCCTATCACCTCCAGTGCACCTTGTCAAATGAGCACCCCAGAGATCTATACTCAATCAACCATTGCTTTTAGGCCTTATTACCAAACTACCCTCCAACCTCCATAGCCTTCCTATCACTCTTTATGCAGATAATATGTTTATGCTTTGGACCATTCCATGATATTCAACTATTCAAACCTATCTTCAATCTGACCTCCACTCCCCTATTTCTTAGCTAAACAACCATGAGCTGCTCTTAAGCTCATCCAAAAAATGTATGATATTTGGAAACTCACAAAAGTGGAAAAGCCTCCTAAAAATCTCAACATTACATATCTTAATGGTATCCCAGTAGAAACAACTATATTATTAAATGCTTACATATATGGCTGGATCAGTCTCTTAGTTTCCATAACCACACTGAAAACACCAGGAAAAAAATATCAAGTCTCTCTTATTTTGGTCCGGGAAAATACCCCCCCCCCCATTCCTCCTAGATCAGCAAGAGCTAAAAAGGCAAAGGAGCCCTCCTAGCACTACTCAGATATGCTACCTCTGTACAAACTTATTCACCCTACAAACCACTGAAAACAACATCTGCTGATTAATTTTTAACTGCCCCTTCACCCTGAAGCACTACTGCACCACCCTCTCCAAAACCAGACAGCATCCAGCCACCTACAGAGATGAGCTACTCCTAGAGTCAAAGCTTTTAAAATTATTTCAACCAAGTGCCTTTCTGCCTCTTGCTACCAAACTCCATAATAATACCATCCATTACAACCTCCCCAACTTCTCCCTACTGACTCTCGCAAACCAAACTATACTGCACAAACTACTGCTTCTCGCTTCTTGCACCCAAACTCTGGTAATCCACCCCCCACACACCTAAAATAAATCTTTTCAGTATCAGAGCACAACTCAAAAGACACCTGCATCAAAAATCTGACTGCAAGTGCTTTTCCAATAAACACATCACCTACATCCTCCCTCACTTACATCATTGCTACTGTCAGCCACTGTTCTTATCTGGTGCTTACCTGCCATATTTACTACTAAAATTAATCCACATTTGTTTTTGTCCTCTGTTATAATGTTTGCTTATTGTTTCAGTTGTGTACCAGACTCTATACCTTCTCTAATTACCCCTTGTTTGTGAATCTGTTCTTCTTTAGTTTTCTGTGAATTTCTTTGTCCGTGCTGTGCCTGCAAATGGTCTGTGGTGATCAATGTACTACTCTAGTAAACAAACTTGGATGGTGCAGTAGTGCAGTGATAGTGTTGTTGCCTCACGCCAAGAGGCTCTCCAGTTTGATTCCTGACTAGGATACCTTCTGTGTGGAGTCTGCATGTCCTTCTTGCTGTCATGTAGGTTTCTTCTGGGTGCTCCAGTTTCCTCCCATGTTACAAATACATGCATCTGGAGCCTTTCTCCCTGGGCCTTTGCTGAAAATTGGCTTTGTTCCTAGTCAGACTTTCCCAGTTAACAAATGTTAAATAAAAACAAGCATACTCCATGCAGGTATTGGCTAGAGGTCAGGAGCAAACCCTGCACTTTTCACAGTGAAGATCTTAACCATTATTCCAACATTGCCAATCTAATATTGATAAGTTATTTCATTGTAGACATTTTCTCAAGCTAACAGTGAAAAAAAAAACATACAAAGCATAAAACAGTCCCTTGGTTTTAACCTACAAGATGGTGGTAAACTTTAGCTTAGTAAGTGCAACCGCTACTTGGAAGCTAGTGGGGAGTCCCGGTATCCTGATGTCACTGACAGAGGGCCAAGAACAGCCTGGGATGTGGCAGCTGAAAGTTCTAAGTACAAGCATGAGAAGTTTTGTGACTTTGTCCTACCCGCCCAGGTTTGATTACATTTGATGGCATTGTTCATAATGCTCTTAAGTATTCCAGACCCAGAAACCCCTCTCAGTTCTCACTTCTCACAGTCTCTCCCATTTGAAGACATGGTGAGCATATCACACACACACACACACACACACACACACACACACACACACACACACACACACACGCACACACACACACACACACACACACACACACACACACACACACACACACACACACACACACACACACACACACACATACACACACACACACATAGACAATAATCACCTAATATTATTTAAATTATTTCTAAATAAATAATCAGTTTCTTCCTCCTCTTACAACATGTTATCTATCTCTGAGTTAATAAATATTAAACTCTGCAAACATTTGTTTGACTAAAATTGACAGCTTTGCATTCCATTAACGGAAATTTCTTCTTTAATATTTCTCTGTCACATTTGCCAGGCTTATTTTCTATAATAATATCAACAATTTTCTAACTCACTATAGGATTCATTTACTTGTGATCTGCTAAGAAGAGTGTGCTCATGCAAAACTGAAATCATTTCAATTTCCTTAATATTGCTGTCAGCTTTTTCTAGCTTGGCTCAGTCATATGTTGCATAAATATCTTTCCCTATATCTAATATACTTTTAAAATCTTCATCATAACAGTACACATTTACTAACTAACTCAAACATACACATATTCCTTTTTAGTGTGTATTTCCTGCCCTCCTTGAAGGCATACTGTTTTTAGTTTAGTGAAACCCATACCTCTATGGTGGCTCAGGTCTCCAGCTCAGGTTTCCATCTCTACACAACGTACTTTATGTATACCTACTGTTGTAGCTCCACCTATGAGTGGACAAACACATATTTGACAAGTGTCAACTCCCAGAAACTCAAGGCACTGAAAGAAACTGCACAACCCCCACCACCACCCCCCTTAACTATATATTCAACTCAACGGTTGTACTATAAGAGGGGAAGGGGGCAAACACCTGGAAATGGCACTTACTGCCTGCACAATTCCTCAACAATGCTTTCTACCAGAAATGTCTGCATTATTAGGGAATGGAGTTTTTGGGAGCTGAGGTTCAACAAATTTACATTTGTCATGCAATAGTGTTATTCTGTTTCAACACTTTTACTTAAAAGGTACTCTACAGACAACTCCTCTGTTAACCTTCATTATTTCTTCTAATTTAATTTATATTTGGTTATTTAGCTTGATGCTTTTATATCTCAAAATTGTCTACAGGGTGAAACTGTGTCAAACGTATTGTATAATTTGGCAGAAACTACAAATAGATTTTATTCATCCTTTGTTATTGTTCATGTTCAAAATTACAGTTCTTAAATGTTGCCTAGCGTTTCACATTATAATTTGCACTATGTTTTACCCTGTGTCATCTTGTCTGTAAAACAGCTTCCAGTATTATCATATTTAATTGTAATTAAATGCTCACTCTGAGTACATTTTTTATTTGTTTCTGTGAGAAATCAGCTTTCCTTACAGTCTTCAAGTGAATTTGTCATTTCTGATTCTATACTCTGTTCTCTCTGATTAAAGAACTGCTTAAATTAACTCACAGCCCTGCGGTCTGTATTTAAGACTAATGACATACATATCACCTGACTCCTAATCTACTAGTTTTTTATTAATAAAATAAACATCTAATGTGCTTTCATTTTGGAAGCTCTCAGTATGCTTTAAATGTATGTTTTAAGACTGACACTTTTCCCGTCTTCCTCTGTAAGGCTGAATGGGTTAAATAATGTTAACTGTTTCATCTCATTAACTGCTTGCTTTCTTGTGTCATGAAAGTAATACTGCATGTTTTGGTTTATCAGTAGATCTACTCACAGTAGGATGCAGATGTTCTTCGTGTTTCAAAACATTCAGCCGATACCATACATCAGTCTTTCTTGCCGTGTGGTGCCTGCAGCAGAAGCAGTTCACAAGTACCGGTCGGCCGACTCCTGAAATTTACTTTTTGAGTTTCAGACCTGAAGTCTTCAAAAAGATAAGTACCCCGTTGGCAAGGGAGCCCGCAGGATTTTTTGCAGGGGGGTGCAAACCCAGAGCCCCACCCACATAGCTCACCCCGCCCCCTGCCAACACAGCCCCCCCCAAGTCCACCCACCAAGCCCCGCCCACACAGCCATTCCAGTGTCCCATTACTTGGCTATTTCTCCCCATTTACTGTAGACACTGTTCAAATGTGTGCATACTGTGTTATGCTTTAGTTCTACAATGATTACAGGCAGTTGGATTTAAATTTACAACTTTTATTTCAAACATTATAGCCCAAACACTGAGACATTTACTAAACCTAAACAAAGCAATGAAAACAGACTTGGCATTAAAGCTTCTCTACTTTTGAAACTCACATTCAATGAAACGGCATTGAAACCCACATTCAAAGAAAATGCATCTGGCCAGTGGCAGGTTATTTACCTTTGAACTGTTTTCAAGCAATAGGCTCCTTGCACACCGTTAGGGCCATGCAAAAGTTATTTGATTTACCTGATTGTATTAATTATAATATATAATTGAATTATATCCGTTGTATTAGACAGCAACACTTGTATATTTCAGTGTTTCATCTACAAATTCAGTGCCTGCTGCCGTCAAAGAATAAATTGCCTAGGTTAAATTAAAAAATGGTAAGCTGGTATATTGCAATAGAAAATGGATGACAAGCTGAAAAACAGGTTCATAGTTATTAGGCATCTCATCCAAAGGAGGACATCCTGAGGACTGCAGCATACAAATGTATATGCTGTAGGAATAGAACCTCAAGCCTTTACATTAAGATGCAAGTATTCTACTTGTGGTGCTACTAACATAGCTTTAAAACTTTATACCACAATAGAGATACCATTTGCTAAACAAAATGGTTGCACATTGTAAATAGACTTGGCATGAGCAGCAGTGAACTTCGCTTCCCTTAAAACTCACAGTTCCTTGAAAATGCACTTGAAAATTCCACCTGCTAACTCTAACTTGGGCATTTCACTTTCTCTTACAAAGATACCACACCCCTCAAGGCTTCACCCTTAGTGCAAGAAATCTTGACAAAGCCTAAAATAAATAGGGACAAATTATAAATATGGGTCTCAGAAAATTGCAAGAGTAACAGGATTTGTGTTAGTATGCAGTCTCATTATTTAGCAACTTCAATCCTTTTTAAGAGGAATATGGGGCAAAAATCTGGACAGCTGAGGGGTATGCTACCTCCCTCATACACACACCAAATAATTCTGGTCAGACTTGAATTAGTTCTGGGAAGGTTGCACTGAACGGCACCGTGCTTGATCTGAAGTGGGTGAAATCCTGGTAGCTAGTGATTGCAGCTCAGCAATGTGGAGCATTAAAGCATTTTTAGCAGAGCATTGTTTCATCACTACCTATTGTGTTTGCACATAAGCTGTAGTCATTTCAAACATTTGCCTTTTTTTTTTACTACAGAGTACATTTACCCACCAGAGCTATTGTGTTTTGACTTCATTGTGGAGCTAGTTGTTGCAGGGCTTAGCTTTAAGTAAGGTAGCAATGCTTATTTACCATATACCATTAAAGCCACCCAACTACAAGTGTACTAACACACAGACACTGCTATAAGACACTGGTCTCCAATAAATGTAATGAGTTTCTGAAAATACTGTAATCCTGTCCTTTTATTACAAATACTGTCATATGCATTTCAATACCCAAGGCTTATACATTATCTAGCTGTGTAAATATTCTCTGCATGGCAACAACGAAAAGGCTTTCAATGCTAGCAATTCTTTAACAATATGCTTACTAAAGCTTACTTGCATCTTACAATGTCCGACAAGCTTACTAAAGCATACTTGCATCTTACAATCTCCGACAAGCTTACCTGATGTTCATTAAACCATGGCTACTTAAACAGAGCAACAGGACACTGATAGCATGCAGTTCCTGAATAATAAGAAGCATAAATCAACAGTATAAAAATCTGATAGAAAACCAGAACATTTTGCAAAATCAAGGACAGATGAAAAGCCACGGTCATATTTGTGATCTACCTTGGATGGGGGAATACTCTGCACACTTACTGCATAACTGCTTCTTGCCTTCCTTGGACACATCCCGAGCCACTACAATGGGGGCTGGGGTGCAATAAGTATGTCATAATTTGAAGGCTCTGACACTCCTACCTCTCAACTTCAGAGCAAGAAATCTGGACAAAGCCATACATAGAACTAGAAGTGGGACACAGGCCCCAAAATAAGGCCAATTTTTAAATATTGCTCTTATTAACTTAATAGAACAGGTAAATCTTGCATTAGTACAAATTTTCTGAAGGGTATAAAATCTGAAACTCAAATGTCTGCCATTATTTTCTAACTTCAATCTTTAATGACTTGCCACTAATTTGCCAGAAACCACAATTTTATGAAAAACAGACCAAAATGTGATGCAAAATACCTGTCAAAAAGGGACACCTTTTAATATTAACAGTTAACTTGAAGCAGCTAACAAAATAAGAGCATCCACATGCATTTCTGAAATAAAGGTAATCTACAACTGATCATTACAGTTATAATTGTAAACCCTCCACATTTTCTTCCAAAATTGCCATTTTGGAGGAGGCATTATTAGGGAGAGCAACATTTTGAGCCAGAATTGGGGACAATTGAGATGTTTGGATATTCCTAATCTACAAAGTGATTTGCACGCCTCTCAACCTCTTAATGCAGGAAATCTGAACAAGGCCAAATATATTGGGGAACATAGAAACACTACTAAAAATTGCTCTTGTATAAACTTAGACAGTCTTGCATTAGCATGCATTTTTCTGAAGATTATGACATCTGAAACTCAATGTCTGTCATTTAATGGCTTAATTCCTAAATGATTTGCTAGAAAACCACAAATTTTGAGAAACAAACCAAAAATAAGCAGCAAATATCTATTAATTCTGCAAAGATATGGACAACTGAGAGGTATAGTTCAACCGGGGCTGTCAAGTTTGCTACCCCCCCCACTCACAAAATCATGGTCAAATGGAGCCTCCCCCCCCTGCAGCCATTCCAATGTCCCATTCCTTGGTTATTTTGCCCCATTTACCATAAACACTAATGTGCATACTGTTTTACTTCTGCGATGATTTAGGATTTCATTTGAAAGTTTTATTTTGCATTTTACAGCACAAACCCTAATACACATCTGTTAAAGCAATGCAGTCTCAATGAAAATAGACTAACATTAATACTTCTCTGCCCTTGAAACTCACATGCATTGAAACAGCACTGAAACCCACTTTCAGAGAAAATACATTTTGCCAATTGCAAATATTAACTCTGGGCAATGCATTTACCTACTGCAGGAGTAGAACCCACAGCCTTCAGCATCTACCTACTGGGGGAGTAGAACCCACAGCCTTCAGCATCTAAAGCAAGTACACTATCTGTTGTGCTATTAATGTAAGCAGACTAAACATAATCAGCACTAAACTTTTGCTCCCCTGCAGCTCTCAGCTCCTTGTAAAATCTACTCGACACTCAGCTGTATCTCTGAACTTTGCAGCACAAGAAATCTGGAAAAAGCCGAAATTTATTGGGGGGGCAAAAGACCAAACAACAGGGACACATTTTAAACATTGCTTGTATAATGTTTGAAAGTTGCTAGAATAAAATGCTGCATTACCACCATACATTTCACTGCCACGTCTTGAACCCAGGGGACCCCGTGCAAAAGTCAAAGCAACATACCACTACGCCAAATCAGTTTTGTGAAAGAGGAAGACTGAAACTTTACCATTTAGTGAATTCAGTTCTCACCATAGCACAGCTGTCAACCTCTTAGCACAAAAGACCTGAACAAAGCCAATAATGGGTGACTACAACCACCAAACATTCAGTGAATTCAGTTCTCACCATAGCTCTCAACCTCTTAGCAAATAACACCTGGACAAAGCCAGTAATGAGAGAATATAGCCCCCAAACATTTTCGGTGAAATCAGTTCTTACCATAGCTCTCAACATTAGCAAAAAACCTGGATGAAGCCAATAAATACCTGAACAAAGTCAACACTGGGTGAATACAGCCCCCAAACATATTCAGTGAATTCAATTCTTACCATAACTCTCAACCCTAGCACAAAACCTGGATGAAGCCAATAATGGGGGGAATACAGTCCCAAACACAGGGATACATTTCAAATATCCATCTTGTACACTTAGAAAATTGCTAGAATAAAAGCTTGCTTTTGTTACCATACACTTTCTGAAGAAAAGAAGTCCAATATTTACATTTATTAACCAGGAAAGTCTGACTTTGAAAAAAAAAAAAAGCTAATTTTTTTAGCAGAGGCCCAGGGAGAAACACTCCAGACAGCCAAGAATATCAGGCAACAAGGACACAAATGCAGAAACCACAGATTTTATGAGGAACAGAAAAGGTATGAGGGAAAATCCTACAATATTTTTACAAATGGTGGTGGGTAGGGAATTCAGGCTCTTGCCACTTGGGCCCAAGGTACAGGGTTCAAGCCTTATTCTCTACCCACCACCATGTACACCTGGGGCATTACACACACACACACACACACACACACACTACCTGAACGGGTCCCATCTTCCGTTCCTAAATACTCCTCCGTCAGACTCTCCATCTTCCGTTCCTGCATACTCCATCTGACTCCCCATCTTCCATTCCTGCATACTCCATCTGAGTTCTGTTCCCGCTCGAATACCCTGTCTAAGTTCCCGCTTTCACATAGTGATGATGTCAGCCCATCTAAGTTCCCGCGATGATGTCAGCCCATCTAAGTTCCCGCGATGATGTCAGCACGCCTACCCGCGATCTTCTTAAAGAAGAACGCACAAAAGAAAAACTTTGCTGTAGTCAGAAAAACTTTGTTTGAAATGCTGTATTCAGCCGATTGCCGATTCCAGGGGGGTGCAAGTGCACCCCCTTGCACCTGTCTGCGGGCGCCCTTGCCCGTTGGGGATCCTTTTTTCTTGCTCTAACCAATGTCAGAAAAAAATAATAATTGTCTTGCCTGTGGAAAGCAAATACTTAATAGAGATTTTCATTCTTACTGTGTCACCTGTTTAGGCCCAGACCATGATGTCCCTCGCTGTTGGTTTTGTGCTTTGTTCAACACCCAAACTATTTTTATAGCTAAATACTTTCATTCTCAATCTCCGTACTCTGAAATGGCTTTGTTAAGCCATCTGACTACTGATCTTCTGAAAAAAAATGCAAGAATAAAGAGAGAGAGACAGACTGCTTATGTTCAGAACTGCCGCCAGTCTGCAGGTACTCAGTGAGGCACTTCCGCAGCCCTTCATACCCACTACTACTGATTCACAGGCCTCTACTGAGACCCATTCGGAGTCCGGTATGCCGCGAGATGCTTCTTCGACTATGGAACCTGTGGATGGCTCTACCTTGGATGGGTCCAGAGCCGCTGTGCAGGCAACAGCTTCTGAGGGTGTATTCAAGTCTACCGATTTTCATATTAAACCGACAACTTCATTTCAAGCTAAGAATTCTGAATTCCTCAGGCCTAACGCTCACACTAAGCCTAGAAAACTGATGACCAAAGCGCATTCTCAGACCCATATGCCTCAAAAACAAATGGTTAGAATGGCTGACGGCCTTATTACCTTAAGTAGGGGAAGCCAGCCTTCCCCCTCTAAGAGACCTAGAACTGATTTTCTTTCTGATTCTTTTGAGGAATCTGATATCTCTACTCCTTTTGACTACCAGGATTTGCCCTTATCTACTTATGAGGATTCTGATGCAGAGGATTCCATTCCCTCTGCTTCCCCTCCAGAAGATTTTTCTTTTGGTGAAACCTTGCATACCCTTAAGGAGCATTTCCGCAGGGAAAGCCAGGACTTTTCACAGTCCAAAAAGAGACTTAGGGAATTTTTAAACCTGCCTCAACACAGGCCTCTAGCTATCCCTCCTGTTCTGGAGATTGTAGATGACGTTTTCTTGGAATCCAGCCTTACCCCAGACACTTTGCCTCCTGCTCCCAGGAAACCTGACAGGTACTACAGAGTACCTGACTCTTACAAATTCCTGTTCAAGAATCCTACTGCAGATCCAAGGACCATTTCCCAAGGACCAAAAGACATTAAGGCTACAACTGCCAAAAATCCTATCCCTTCTGATAGGGATTCTAGAGCTTCAGACAGATGGGGTAAGAAGGTATATACTTCTGCTACTTTGGCCATTAGGGCTTTAAATTGCCAGTTTCATATGTTAAGTATCAGCAGCATATTATGGGATTAATTAAACAGAAAATTATGTTGATTCCTGACTGTGCTGAACACAAAGATTTACAAGAGTTAATGCATTCTGCTGACCAAGTAGGTAAACATACAAAAACAATGTGGCTTTGATGCTTTAGAAGCATCTTACAGGGCTGCTGTTACTGGGTCTGTACTTAAAAGGCATGCTTGGCTTAAGGAACAAAACTTGCCAGATCATGTTAAAGCTAAATTATTGGATGCACACTTAAACCAAGAGTGCCTTTTTGGCAACAAAGCAGAAGAAGTCCTCAAAAGGATGGAGGAAAAAGCTAAATCTATGCAAACTGTTAAAGATTTCTTACACGTATAGCCACCTAGATTCAGTAGACATTGGCCTTCAAAGAACTGGTCCTTTCCAGTCCCTTCCAGGCCTTCTCAGTCCAAACCCAGGAGCAGCAGACCACCAAGACTTCAGTCTCAGGCTATGCAAAGATCTAAGCAGTGGGGGCCCCCCACATCCAAAGCAGGGAGTAGTAAGCCACCCCCTATGGAAAAATGGCACAATGACTTATCCTTAACTCTTCCAAGCCTTGTTCAACTACTTGCTCCCTTAGGAGGAAAGCTCACCCTGCATGCAAAAAACTGGGAACTCATTACCCAGGACCAATGGGTTTTAAACATAGTTTCCCCTAGGATACAGATTCCACTTCCACTCACTCCCATCCCCAAGTGGATGGCCAGACCACGCCCCAAACCAGTGGGTGGAGGCCCAAAAACAAGCACTCTTTCTCCTCAGTATCAGGGCTATTCAACATGTACCAGCAGAACAAAGGGGACAAGGTTTTTATTCAAGACTGTTTCTGGTTCCCAGAAAAGAGAACTCCTGGCGTCCTATCCTGGACCTTTCTATTCTCAACAACTTTCTGGTGGTTCCGAAATTCAAAATGCTAACTCTTCAACAGCTTCTTCTTATGCTAGCCAAGGATGCCTGGTTGGCAACTCTAGAATTAAAAGAAGTTTACCTGCACATCCCAATAAGGGAATCCTACAGAAAATACCTATGCTTCAGGGCAGGCTCCATGCACTATCAGTTCTCTGCAATTCCCTTTGGCTTATGTACTGCACCCAGGGTATTCACAAAGTGCCTAGCTCCAACCATTGCATTTTGCAGGCAGAGAAATATTCAAATTTACCCATAAATGGGCGATTGGCCTGATTCAGGCAGAGAGTCAGGACTTGCTATTACAGCACCTGGCATTTGTAAAGAGACTTCTAACTTATCTGGGGTACACTATCAACGAGAAGAAATCACACCTATTACCCTGCCATCAGATTGTATTCCTGGGAGCAAGCTTTAACACAACTTCCCAGATGGCAATCCTCACTCCAGACAAACAAGTTCATTTGACAACCTACTTCAAACTA
Source organism: Protopterus annectens (assembly GCF_019279795.1). Lineage (NCBI taxonomy): Eukaryota > Metazoa > Chordata > Ceratodontiformes > Protopteridae > Protopterus > Protopterus annectens. Next base: position 814,519,554 of record NC_056733.1, read on the forward strand.
CTGGCCACAAAAACCCAGCTTTCTGCAAGGAAAATCCTGCAAGCCCTGGGATTCATGGCCTCTTGCATTCTGTTAATTCCATATGCAAGACTGCATATGAGGAAACTTCAATGGTATCTAAAAAGTCTATGGTGTCAACATTCTCAGGACCTGGAAACAATGATTCCTATCATTCCTTGTCTAAGGGCAGAGTTCCTTTGGTGGGCAGAGGCCTGTTACCACAGCAAGGGACTCCCTTTCACTCTATCCCCGGCTGCCCAAACCCTAACAACAGACGCATCAGACTATGCATGGGGGGCTCACATGGCAGGGCAGTGCATTCAGGGCAAATGGAACACAAAACAGATGCACCTGCATATCAATCAAAAAGAAATGTTAGCAGTACAGAATGCTCTGACAGAAAGACCTTATTCTTCCAGGACAACTACTGGTAAAAACAGACAACACTACAGTTATGTGGTACATAAACAAGCAGGGGGGAACCCATTCCTACCGACTCTGCAGACTAGCCATGGCTCTGTGGAACACAGCCTTGAGCTACCAAGTGAACCTACAAGCTCAATTCCTGCCAGGCAAACTAAATTCACTGGCAGACGACTTAAGCAGAAATCTCATGGACCCGCACAAATGGAAACTGGAACCCAAAATATTCATGCTCTTGAGAAGCAAATGGGGGACACCAGAGGTAGACCTGTTTGCCTCCCCTCAGAACTACCAATTGAACAAATTCTGCACCAGAACTTCCCACAGTCAAGCTTGGAAAGTGGTTGCCCTGTCCTTTTCCTGGGAAAGCCTCTCAGTTTATGCCTATCCCCCTCTGCCTCTCCTCTCAAAGGTTCTACTAAAGATCAAACAGGATAAGCCAAGGACAATACTGATTGCACTAGACTGGACACGCCAGCACTGGTACTCCCTTTTGCGCAGTCTGACAGCGCTACAACCTTGGCACCTGCCTCAGACCCCTTCCCTGCTGTCCCAGCAGGCAGGCCAGATTCTGCACCCTCAGCTTCAAACCCTCAACCTTGCAACCTAGCTAATTCCCTGAGCTCCAGCAACCCTCAGTAAGCAGATGCTGGATGTTATTCTTGAGGCATGGAGGCCTACTACTAGAAAATCCTATTCAGAAAAGTGGAAAAGATACAGTTCCTGGAGCCAGGCTCAGGGGATAGGTGCAACGGTGTCCAGCTTACCTCATATTTTACATTATTTAACAGAAATGCTCCACAAGGGCCTATCCTTCTCTTCAATTAAAATTCATGCCTCTGCCATATCATCAAATTATAATACTGAGCCACCCCTCTTCTCTCATCCTCTGCTAAAACAATTCCTTAGAGGGGCCAAAACTTTAAGACCCATCCCCCCCCCAGGAGAGCTCCCACTCCAGCCTGGGACCTTAACTTTGTATTGGAAAAACTCACTCTTCCCCCCTTTGAATCAGCTGCTACAGCAGAGTTGAAATTATTTTCTTGGAAAACAGCTTTACTTCTAACCATCACGTCAGCAAGAAGAGTGTCTGAACTGCAGGCCCTCATGGCAGTGGAACCCTTCATTATCTTCCATGCAGACAGGTTTCCCTCAGAACTAATCTGTCCTTTATGCCCAAGACGGTGTCTAGTGTGGCTCTAAACCAGTCCATTCATTTGCCTACTTTTTTCGCTAATCCTCAGAATAAAGGGGAAAGGATACTGCATTCTCTAGATGTACACAGACAGCTTAGATTCTATTCGGACAGGACTAAACCTCTCAGAAAATCTGACCAGCTGCTAATTAGCTTTGTTGCAGGGGCAGAGGGGAAGCCCATTTCAAAGCAAACCATTTCCAAATGGATAGCACATTGCATCCATGTCTGCTATAAACACCATGGAAAACCTACCCCACAGGGGATAAGAACACATTCCACCAGGGCTGCATCTACCTCTACTGCATTTCTCAGAGAAGTCCCTACCAGGGAAATCCTGTAAGCTGCAACCTGGAGCTCTGTACATACTTTCACTAAGCATTACCACCTGCCTATCTTTTCTAAATCCAGAGCTGGATTTGCCACAGCAGTCTTACAGAGCCTTATTGCTAGCCCTAATGCTCTTTAACTACCTCCACCCTTCCTTAGCTTTGGGAATCAACCCATATGTGATGACTGCAACAGTGAAACACGAAGAACATAGTACAGTTGTGTACACTTACCATAAATGGAGATGTTCGAGTGTATTCACTGCTGCAGTCCTGGTTACCCTCCCTCCAGCCCCCTGACTTCTCTTGACTTTTACCTTTCCTCCTTGTTTGGCATATATTATATCATGTGTATTTGCTTTTTGCTGGGGGTGTTCCATACCATAGAATTGCATCCTATTGTGGGGACACCTGACATCTGGGGCAAGAAAAACTGATGTAATGGCTTCGGCTGCATGTTTTATACCCCTGACGACCTGACGTCATGGAAGAAGCGACAGCATCCGACGCAGGAATCTGAAGACTCTGGTATTCAGGCCGGCTGAGGGCTACCTGCAGGCAGATAACCCAAATGTGATGATTGCAACAGTGAATACACTCAAACATCTACATTTATGGTAACTTACACAACTGTACTTTCAAAATATTTAGTCCACACGTTTCAGTATTTGGTGAGATTTTCACAATGACTGAAAATTGCTGAGGTTTGTAATGAAGTTATCTTGAGCCAAAAATCTTTGGTTGTTGAATGCAACACGAAAATGAAAAAAATAAATGTGAGTGCATGAATCAAAATATTTTGCACAGAATTAAATTCTGCTTTAATAATGTGAAAACGTTGACAGAAATTTTTTTGCTCATTTTTTTAATGAGTCTAAGAGTGTAGAAGGGTAACCATATGAAATACACAACTGCACTTTCAAAATATTTAATCCACAGGTTTCAGTATTTGGTGAGATTTTCACAATGACTGAAAATTGCTGAGATTTGTAATGAAGTTATCTTGAGCCAAAAATCTTTGGTTGTTGAATGCAACATGAAAATGAAAAAAATAAATGTGAGTGCATGAATCAAAATATTTTGCACAGAATGAAATTGTGCTTTAATAATGTGAAAACGTTGACAGAATTTTTTTGCTCGTTTTTTTTAATGAGTCTAAGAGTGTAGAAGGGTAACCATATGAAATACACAACTGTACTTTCAAAATATTTAATCCACAGGTTTCAGTATTTGGTGAGATTTTCACGACTGAAAATTGCTGAGGTTTGTAATGAAGGTATCTTGAGCCAAAAATCTTTGGTTGTTGAATGCAACATGAAAATGAAAAAAATAAATGCGAGTGCATGAATCAAAATATTTTGCACAGAATGAAATTGTGCTTTAATAATATGAAAACGTTGACAGAAATGTTTTTGAGTGTAGTAGGGTAACCATATGGAATGTTGGAACCTGCTAGTATCAGTACCAAATGAGACAGAATGACAGAAAAACAGGCTTACATATATCAAGTCTGAAATGCACACATTTCTTGGAATATTCCCTTTTCTCTATAGATTGTGATCTCAGAATTGGTATATAAAAGTTTGTTGGTGTGAGGGTGCAGGGAGGCTTGCCCCCCTGCAAAAAGACATTTAAAGGAGAAGATCAATGTTCAAGATTCGCTCTTCTCCTGGATTATATGTAAGCCTTTCTTAAAAGATAGGCATATCAGCAAAGTCCTGGAGGTATCTTGTTGTTACAGCAGTGCAAAACTACATCTTCTAGTGCCAAAATAACTTAAATTGTGACACAATTCACCATGTCATATATGTAGCTAAACAGACCACGGATTATAGCCAGATTAAGAGGGTCAATTACTTAGATCTTGACAGTATGAGACTTTACTACAGTCTGACTCAGCTCACAGTATGCCTTACTAATCACATGTTATTATAAGTGACATTGCGATGGTCCGTACTTGTTCTAGTATGCAACAGATTATACTACTATATAGTACTATATATGCCTAGATGACTCTGTCCAGCAGAGAACAAAAGCTTTAAGTAGTCTTTTCCAAGCAAGAAGCATGATTATATGTTTCAGCATTATCTCTATATGCATCCATGGACAAAACAGTATCATTTTCTATGGTCATCTGTATAAATTTGCAAAATTACCAAAATTGTACATTTTTCTGTATTTTTGATCACCCTACTAAACAAGAAAAGTTGGTCAAAGATAGGGAGGTCATACTTGATGAGACCCTGTCTATGGATAAATAAAGTGTCTTAATAATTAAAAATACAATGAGGCTATGGGGATGCATATCAAGTCCTTACTGACCCCCTGACCTGAGAATTAAACTGGTTTCTATATTAATACAGTCTAAAATGTTTATCATTTCAGTCTCGTTAACAAACATATCAAATTTTCTCATTCCAGATTTGAATTCAGTAATAAAGTAACCATACTTGCCTCTACATGCAGTTCTACAAAACAACAGTGTGTAATCTGCATTAACTTAAAATGACTGACTCTTATAAATTCTTCTGCTGTGCTTGCAAAAAAGCTTTCCTTCTGAATTTGTTGGTAATATGACCAGACTACAGATAGGAAATTGCTGAACACTGCATAACCTCAGTAGGGACATGAGAATCAGTCACCCAGAAAATGTTACCTACATCAGAAATCACTAAGTTTTTGGTGATACAGTTTTATGTAATTTCCTATCAAAAATTTGCAGCATGCTACCTCGTGATATGAAGAATAAAGCCAATAAGACTCTATGCAGGGCAATAAATGCAGAAATTGTAAAGGATTGAGTGACCAATGTGTGGACTTTGCCCCAAATCCCCTGATGTCTAGATATACTACCTCTGAGATCATTCAACTCTAAGGAAAAGTACAAAAAAATCATCAAAACTCATATTTTCCCTTTATGCCAAGTAGTCTAGCTTCACAGACAGCAGAACACTCAATAAGAAACAATAACATATCAATAAAATGCAGCACTAGCATTACATATCTCCATTTAAACATATGTGACACTTTAAAGTATGGCAAAGTAAATAAAGCAAACAGTACAGTAGCCCTAGACCACAGCAGCAATGCTATATCATTATCCACATGATCTAACTTAGATTGTAGGTGATATGTTGAGAAATATGAAAAAAAAAATACAAAACAAGCAATCCAGGCATGATTCATTGTGCACCTGTACTAATAAAAGATGAGGAATTATTAGGAAAACATGGAGTAATAAAAGGGGGGGAAAAAGGAAGACGTAGAATATCACCATTCAAATGCTGACCAAAAACAGCAGTAAAACAATATGTTATCATTAATGAAGGAACATAGAAAAGGAATTAAAAGGAATTTGGTCAGTAAAAACTCTGAGGAGAGTGTGCTTAAAGAAAAGCACAATGTAAAACATATCATGATTTCTATTCTATAATTTTAACAGCAAATCAAATTTTCTGCACTGGTTGAAAATGTAGGCGATACACTGAGAAATATGAATAAAAGATACAAAACAAGCAATTTAGGGATAGCTCATAAAAGCTCTACATGGAACTGGGAAAAGAAAGCAGAAACAATTGTGATACCACCAAAACAGAAAAAGTAATAAATTATTAAGAAATATCAATGAATGTTCTAAATAATATAACAAAGATGCTAAATGCATAAAAATGTAAAAAAAAAAAAAAATTCCAGTAGACATGATATGCAATGGCATAAATAAACAGTTAGTGAGATAGAGATAAGGTCAGTCAAGGGTCCCATATGGACACCTCCAGGTCTACATGCCATACCCAACTTCTGTCTAAACTGGTATTAGAATCTTTGCTTCACAGTTCAGCCTTTGTCATACACAAGTGCCAACCTAGATAACAATGAGGAAAATCCTGCTCCTACTTAAAAGTGAACCTGAAAAGCATCTTAAGAATTATTGACCAATAACGTATCTTCCAATGACATATAAGCTCTATAATTGATGTAGAGTTTATAGTCATTTAAATGCAAATTCATTTCCAGCAATAGAATGGAAAGGTAACCAAAAAGAGTCATGTATATCCAAAGATAATTGCCCATTTGTCAAAGCCATAACAGCATTTGACAACATTCCCCACTTTCTGGATTATAGAATACTTAGAGATGTACAAGATTAACTGTAGATTGGTAAGTTATTGCACTGAATATGAGAAAGCGGTAAACCAGGTTATAACAGAAGCATGAAAAGGGAATACTACTATCCTAGGTAAAAGAATCCATTGAGGAATATTTTGGGGTAATTCTTTCTCACAGCTGTCATTTTGCCTTTCCCTCATTCCCATTGTTTTTATACTTAAAAGATGACGTTATGAATATAGTCTGCCTCCAAGAAAGCAATCCTGCCAAATAACATCTCACCTCCTTAAAATCCTGCCAAGCGACAGCTCACATGATTACAATCTTGCCAAATTAATTATCACCTCCTATATGTGGAAAATCTATGGGAGGTGCATCCTCTGAGAGCATGAAGGTGACCAGCGGAGTTCCACAGGGATCTATGCTGGGACCTTTGATATTTTGCAACTATTTCCCAGCTCTCTACTTAACAAATGGGATCTTTGGTTGACAAAGTTCATGGATGATTGCAAGATGGGAATTGTTATCAAGTCCCCCCCCCGATATACAGGAATTCTAGTAGGGGGTTACACTTGTCAGTGCTTAGTCGACTAAAATGGACTCCAGCTCAATGCCTCAAAATGCGACATTGTTGCATTTGGTAAGCACCTGTAGCTCTATCTTATGGCACAGATAATACACTACTTCAAAATGCAAAGGTTGTGACAGATCTGGGTTCATTGGTGTGCAGGTCCCTTTCATTTAATTGTCACATGGCAGTGAAGATCAGGAAGCCCTTTTACCTTGAACAGCTCATTTATTTATTATTTTATTTATTTTATTTTACATTTGTTGACCGGGATTGTCCGACTGAACTGAAGAGCCCTTTTCAGCGGAGGCCCGGGGAGAAAAACTCCAACATATTATACAGTTTTCATTATAAATTAGAATTAAACAGCACTGTTACAGGATTATTACAAGGCATTAAGTCACAATACAATGTTATATAGTGTCAATAATCAGGAGTATAGCATAACTATCGTAGCAAAAGGTATTTCTTCCAGGTAAAAAGAAATCCTCACCTTCTTGTACTTCACATTGATTGGACTCAACAATGAATACAAGGTCCCCCTTGGGATGTATTTTACCAAACATATCAAGCAACTGGAAAGAACCCAGATTGCAACTATAAAAGTCAAAGGCCTAAAAAATCTGAACTACAAGGAAAGACACAAGGCATTTTCCCTATACTTAATTTCATATAGACTCTTTAGGTGTGCTCTCTGTCTTGTTAATAGGGTCATTAAGAATCCAATAGTCCAATAATTCTTACATCTCAGTAAGTCAAATAGTCCAGCTTACATTAGGGACCGCAATCTAAAGCAACAACAATAAATAAATAAGACAAAGAGGAGGGTTAAATTTGTCCCATAATGCTTACTGTTTCTCTGGAACAAAATTCCTCTCCAAGTTAAGCAGTATGATACACTGTCTGCCTTTAAAAAGGAGCTGGATAACAGGATAGCTACACTACAGAGTCAATTATCTGAACATTGATTATTTGAAATGTCAATTATCCAGACAAGCCTTCCAAAGTTTTCAGATAGGAAAAATCATGAAGTCATAAGCCGAGATGTCAGAGAATTAACAAATGCTGTTTGGACACTGGTCTTGTGGTTTTTACTAGGAAAAATCATGGTCTGAATATGTAAACATTTTATGTATTTGCTTGAGCATGTTTTTGAGCTTATAGCCAGCTCATGTGTGAAAAATATTCTTTATTGTCCACTGAAATCACTGAATGGTTGTAAACTGTATTCCTGCATCCAGAAAAAAAAACAGATTTTAGAAGTTTTTTTATCCAGTTCAATCGTACCTCTCAACTGTACAGATTTTTGCAGAATGTCTAGATTTTTGCCTCATATTTTGGTCCATTTTTCATAAAAGTGTGGTTTTCTAACAAATCATTGGCAGATCATTCAAGGCTTAAGTCAGAAAATAATGACAGACATTTGAGTTTCAGACTTCAAACTCTTCAGAAAAGCCATGCTAATGCAAAATCTGTTATCCTACCTACTGTCTAAGTTTGTAAGAGCAATATTTAAGAATTGTCCCTATTTTGAGGCCTTTGTCCTCTCCTTTATTATGGCTTTGTCCAGATTTCTTCCTCTAATAGGTTGAGAGATATGTGAATTATATGTTTGATTATCCAAACTACCCTAGATCCCAATTAGTTCAGATATTCGACTCTCTACTGTGTTTATAAATTCACCCCTGGAATGACTAGCCTGCACCTCCAAGAGCTAAGGATGGATATTGATAAGTCGGATATGGTCTTATGGCTCTGCTGCCTTGTAAGTCCTAAGATCCTTTGATCTTACAGACTGGAAGTGAACTAAAAGTGGTCAAAACATTTTTCAGAAGCTATAAGGATGATATCTGGCCTTGATAATCATGCAAAAGCAACATTTATTATAGCAGGAATAGTGAATTATCAAGAAAATACCAGTCAGGAAAAGCAATAAGATATCAAGGCCCTGGGAAACAAGACAGCATATGAAAGATTATGATACAACATGAACAAATGATAATAAAAGCTTAATAAGGAATATTTCAAAAGATTTCAACTCTTACTGAAGCCTGGCTTGATAACATTCAAGCTATAAATCAACTTACCATTCCTGTTTCAGCTTATGGGTTTGGTTTGATTAGTTGACCCCAAAGAGCATTAGATGAATTAGATAAGAAAACATGAAAGCTGTTTCTTGCCTATCAAATGATATATAAAACTGTGTCTGGCAAAATTATATATCCCCTGGTCTGAAGGAAGTATTGGCTTCTTTGAAATAGTGTACATATATAGGTCTGCAATAATGGGACTGCATACATATTTGTTGATGCTATAAAAGCCAAAAAATACTGAAATTTCTGTACAACAAAGAAGGCCAAAAAATACTGAAATTTCTGTACAACAAAGAAGACAAGTCTAATAGTGGCAAGTACAGAGAATTGATTAAACTCTTATATATCGATCGAGATTTGATTCATAAACAGTTAAAGACAGGTGAAGGTAAAGCAAAAGACGAAGGGCTAATAATGGTAGGTAATGACAGAGAACTATTCATGCACTGATTCACGAGATCAATAAAGTGGTAGTAAATACTGGCAAATGCAAGTAATACAGTACAGAATTAGAAACAGTTGTTTATCATGTTGTTTGCATTGTTATACTTATGTCTGAGGGTCTGTTTACTGAAAGGCACAATAATGTTCATAGGTTCATAGGTAGGTACTAGGCTTTCAGTCGTAGGGCCTATACAAGCCTAGCCAAAAAAGGTATCCTGGCTTTTGCCACCCAAGAAAATTATTTTCCTGTGCCCCTGTGGAGCAGTGCAACACAGGTGATTCCCTGGGTGAATTTCGTATTTCCCATCCAATCATCAAGATTTTTCTTGAAGAGTGCTAATGAGGAACTTTGTTTGATATAGATAGGTAGTTTGTTCCAGAGTATGGGAAGTCTCTGGGACAGGAATCTATCCTTCCAGCATGTTCTGTTTATTTTAGTGACAAGGTTTAGGTCCCTAGAATGTGTAGCTCAGAGAGATTGGGATTTCTTTAAGTGGAGCATATCCAACAGCTCTGGGTTTGACATAGCTTTGTATGTTAGGCAGAGATCGCCTCTGAGTAGGCGATATGCGACAGAGTAAAGCTGGAGTTTTTTGAGACGGTCTGCATAGGGCATCTGTTTGAGGCTGGTAATCCTCTTTGTGAGTTATTTCTGCAGCCTTTCCAGTTGTTGTAGATGTCTTGTGAGGTACATACCAAAAGGGGCATTGTACTCTATAACGGGTCTAATGAGTGATGAGTAGAGGGGAACAATGACCTCTTTTTTCCTGGATGAGAAACCTTCTGTGATGAGGTGTGCCATGTAGAAGGATTTCCTGACTACTGTGGCAGTGTGATTATCAAAGGAGAGACTACTGTCCACCTGTGTCCCAAGGTCTCATCACACTTTTGGTGTTAAGTAGACTACCACCTATGTGGCAGCTCATGGGTACAGAGTTTTTACCAAAGGGATGACAATGCACTTTTTGGGATTGAGCTTGAGGTTATGGCTTTGACACCAAGCATCTGATACAGTAAGGCCTATTGTAGGATGTCCACATCGTTAGGAGTTTCAATTATGGCTCCTAGTTTGCAATCATCTGCAAACTTTGTAAGCCAAAGACCTTCTGTGTTGGCCTGTACTTCAGAAAAGTAGATACCAAACAGGAGAGGACCCAGGACTGAACCCTGTGTGTACTCCACTTGTCACTGGTCTCAAGTTGAATCTGAGTCTGCTACTTTCACAGTGTGGGTTCTGTCAGTGAGCCAGCTGGCAACCCATCTTGTGACATAGGATTTATACCTAGTTTAGTGAGTTTATCTATAATTCCAGAGTGGGTTGGTGTCAAAAGCCTTGGCGAGATCTAGATAGGTTGTGTGAACCACCTTCCTCGCTTCACGGCTTTGCTGACTGCTTCAAAGAAGTCTGTCAAGTTTAGGAGACATGATCTGCCTTTTACAAACCCAAACTGGCTGGGGTCCAGAGTTTGGAGATTACCAATGTCTTTGTTTATCAGTTGCATGATGATATGTTCCATGGCCTTGCAGACCAGGCTCATTAGGCTAATGGGGCAGCAATTATTGGGTTCTGTGGTGGTTCCCCCTTTGTGTAGTGGGATAACCATTGCTGTGCACCATTCAGTGGGCACAACGCCAGAGGTGAGGCTATGATTGAACATGGTGATTAGGTGGAGTGCCAGTTCATTTGGTAGTTCATGTAGAACGCAGCCTGGGATGTTGTCAGGTCCCATGGATGCTGTGTTCTTGGCTTTGGAGAGTGTGTATTTTATCTGTGTAGCCATGATAACAGGAACTTTGCATTCTTCCGGTATAGAGATGGGCCCTTTAGGGGATGAGAGGGGGAAAAGTTAGCACTGAACCTATCTGCCAGGATGTTGGCAATATCAGTTGGTTCTGTATATTTAGTGCTATTGTGCTGTAACTCAGAGCAGATCTGAGTGTTGCCATTGAGATTCTTGACATAGCTATAGAATGCTTTGTGATTCTCTTTAGAATCAGTGGCCGTTTTGTTTTCGTAACTAGCTTTGGAGGATTTTATGAGGGATCTCAGCTTCTTACTGGGGCTGACCAGGGAGTTCCTCCAATCATGGGATTTTACTCTTTTTTGCTACAGTTTCTTTCTTCTGTTGTAGAGTTTGTTTATGGCAGTTTCTGTGATCTTGCCCACATTCTGTTGTCAATATCCATTCAAAACACAAGACAACAACAGGGGACATTGCTGCACACTCAGGAAGGTACTCATAAGTAAAAAATAGGTCAAAGGCTGGACAGCAGTATGTAAAAAGGAATTAAATAAGTATAAGATACTCCCTTTTATGATGCTGTGACTTAACTGCTAACATTATCTTGTACCAAAGGAATTTCTGAGAGCAAACCCAGATCTACTGACAGTTCTTAAGAAACACAACTCCCTAAAACTTACAATAAAGTCACAGAAAGTTAAACACATGAGAAAGATAACACTTACATATCTAAAACAGCTGCATAGATGGATGACACTTTTTCATCACAAGAGGAAAATTAAGTCTAGGGCTGAAAGGTTTTACCTTCCACACTGAAAAATAGAGTATGGCAAACTTAGTATGTGAGGGGAAAGCAATACAAGGTGTATATAAATCATCATCATAATTTCTGGTACGCCAAGGGAAAAAAATGGTGAGGAGTATTACCCCCTGCATGGCACCAACCTAATAAAGGTAACTGCAAGCTTTATCCTTTATGAAACCAAAGAAAGGGTCCAAACCTCAAATGATCCAATGCCACAAACAACTCAGGATGTAATAACTACCACTGACAGCAAGGTTGTATAGTCACTGCTATACATTCAGGCTGTGATGTTGAATATGGCTTGTGTGAGGCAAAAGTCCAGGGATGCTGCATCTCAAAGAGATGGACTTCAAACCCCAAACCGTGTTAATACTTGTATAGAGGGACTTGACATCAACGCAGGCCCAATAAAAGTCCTGTTCCCATGCCATATCTTTAACTTCCATACAAACTTCTTTAGTATTTTTAATATGTGCATCCACTTTGTGGAGATGTTGTTTTAACACAGAATCTAAGAATAGTCCTACATTTTCCAGAAAAGAGCCTTGGCCAGAAACTATAGGTCGAGCGGGTGGGTTTTCTACGTCTTTATGTATTTTAGGAATTATAAAAAATCTTGCATTCCTTGGATTTTTTCTATACATCAACCTCACATCTTTCGACGTAAAAAAACCCAACCGCTCCCCTCTTTCCAAGATTTCTAATAGTGCAAAATTGAACTCTTTTAACGTGCTAGAAGGTAACCTGGAATAAGTTTTTTCATCATCTAACAATTCAAGGGCCATCCTATTATACCTCTCCCTTGGTAAAATCACCCAATTGCCCCCTTTGTCAGCTTGTGTAAACACGAAATGCTCATTAGATTTTTTCATATTTGATAAAGCTTCCCATTCTTCCTTGTTCAAATTATAAGATTTCTTACCTCTAATGAACATTTCGTGTCTATACTCAAGCTGCTTGAATAAGGTCTTTTCAAATAATAAAATTGCCGTGCTACTTCTGGGAGCATTAAATTTACTCTCCTGGGGCATTCTCGGCATCTCAAATCTACCATAACCTGTAAAAAAACCATCATTACTGTTGTTACATACATTTTCTTCAGTAGCAAAAATATCAACAAGGTCATTTTGGTGTAAAGAAATGTCCATGAGTGAACTGTCCAGAATAGAGTCTGTGGAATTATTCAAACAATGTTCCGACCCCATTTCCAAACTCCTACTGGTTTTATTTTCTTCAAAAAACACCCTAAGGTGTAGCTTTCTGCAAAATGACTTTACGTCTGACAAAATGTCAGATAAAGAAGGGAAAAGGTAGTGAGGGACACAGTGTATAGTCTTTGGCCTTTGGTCTTGGGGGATGATAGAGTAGGAAAATTATTTCCCAGTAAAATCACCTTCTCTTATGGCAGATACCCTAACCTTAAGGAGATTTTAAATACTAGAAGTCCGAAGAGGAAAGGTAATATCTCCAAGGTAGGGACATACAAATGTGGGAATTGCAAAGTTTGTAATAGAGTAAGGAATTTGGATGGAACATTTATTAACAACAAGAAATATAAGGCTTTGGAATATTATGATTGTAACTCGGGGGGAGTGGTATATATTATTGGTTGTGAGTGTCGAAAGTGGTATGTGGGACAAACCTCTAGAAAAGTTAAATTAAGAATAATGGAACATCTTGGAGATATTAGGAATAGCAGAGAGGAAAGCCCAGTGGCAAAACATTTCATAGATTTTCACAATGGATCAGAGGAGGGTTTAATATTTTGTGTTTTGGGTAGGCCATTTAGTGTGGAGGGGGAAATTGGAGTGAACAACAAACTATTGGAAATGGAATCCAGGTTTATTTTGAACTTCAAAACCCTTTTTCCTAATGGCATGAATTTAGATATGTAAGTTGTGTATATTCAATATTGAGGTGAACAGTTTTGGATGATATAGTAAATGTAGTATGTGTAAATTTAGTATACACCATTTGATCTAATAAGTCAATGGTATCATATATGTGACAGGGCCATTCTCTGATGAATTTAATAGAGTTATAATGAAAAAATTAAAAAAATATTTTCATAGGGGTTGCATTATGTATACATAAAAAGTTGTTTTATAAATGAATATATTTAGAGATGGTATACTGTTTAGGTATATTTTGTATATTTTGCACATTTTGCACATTTTACATATTATACATTTTATTAAGTATAAAATTTTCATGCTGTTCATTAACTTGCCATTTGGTTTAACAAAACATAAGTTTGTATCATAGAAATGTATTTGACAGACCAAGTGATGGTTTTTTCAGGTGTAAATGTTTAATTATTTAAATGCACATTGAGTGTTGTGATTGGTTCTAAAATTTTAGCTAATGATTTATAAGGTGTGGTGAATCACAAATTAAATGTATTCCTTGAGAAGGCGAAGGCCGAGGTACCAGAGTACAATAAAGAAAAATATTTTTTCACCAGTTACCTGCATGTCTGTGGCGTTGAAAGTTTTCTATTTTTCATCATTTTGCATTAGTGTTTCTTATTTGTGTGAGGTCATAAACAGTTAAAGACAGGTGAAGGTAAAGCAAAAGACGAAGGGCTAATAATGGTAGGTAATGACAGAGAACTATTCATGCACTGATTCACGAGATCAATAAAGTGGTAGTAAATACTGGCAAATGCAAGTAATACAGTACAGAATTAGAAACAGTTGTTTATCATGTTGTTTGCATTGTTATACTTATGTCTGAGGGTCTGTTTACTGAAAGGCACAATAATGTTCATAGGTTCATAGGTAGGTACTAGGCTTTCAGTCGTAGGGCCTATACAAGCCTAGCCAAAAAAGGTATCCTGGCTTTTGCCACCCAAGAAAATTATTTTCCTGTGCCCCTGTGGAGCAGTGCAACACAGGTGATTCCCTGGGTGAATTTCGTATTTCCCATCCAATCATCAAGATTTTTCTTGAAGAGTGCTAATGAGGAACTTTGTTTGATATAGATAGGTAGTTTGTTCCAGAGTATGGGAAGTCTCTGGGACAGGAATCTATCCTTCCAGCATGTTCTGTTTATTTTAGTGACAAGGTTTAGGTCCCTAGAATGTGTAGCTCAGAGAGATTGGGATTTCTTTAAGTGGAGCATATCCAACAGCTCTGGGTTTGACATAGCTTTGTATGTTAGGCAGAGATCGCCTCTGAGTAGGCGATATGCGACAGAGTAAAGCTGGAGTTTTTTGAGACGGTCTGCATAGGGCATCTGTTTGAGGCTGGTAATCCTCTTTGTGAGTTATTTCTGCAGCCTTTCCAGTTGTTGTAGATGTCTTGTGAGGTACATACCAAAAGGGGCATTGTACTCTATAACGGGTCTAATGAGTGATGAGTAGAGGGGAACAATGACCTCTTTTTTCCTGGATGAGAAACCTTCTGTGATGAGGTGTGCCATGTAGAAGGATTTCCTGACTACTGTGGCAGTGTGATTATCAAAGGAGA
This sequence comes from Protopterus annectens, assembly GCF_019279795.1. NCBI lineage: Eukaryota > Metazoa > Chordata > Ceratodontiformes > Protopteridae > Protopterus > Protopterus annectens. Next base: position 814,534,730 of record NC_056733.1, read on the forward strand.
GACTACTGTCCACCTGTGTCCCAAGGTCTCATCACACTTTTGGTGTTAAGTAGACTACCACCTATGTGGCAGCTCATGGGTACAGAGTTTTTACCAAAGGGGATGACAATGCACTTTTTGGGATTGAGCTTGAGGTTATGGCTTTGACACCAAGCATCTGATACAGTAAGGCCTATTGTAGGATGTCCACATCGTTAGGAGTTTCAATTATGGCTCCTAGTTTGCAATCATCTGCAAACTTTGTAAGCCAAAGACCTTCTGTGTTGGCCTGTACTTCAGAAAAGTAGATACCAAACAGGAGAGGACCCAGGACTGAACCCTGTGTGTACTCCACTTGTCACTGGTCTCAAGTTGAATCTGGAGTCTGCTACTTTCACAGTGTGGGTTCTGTCAGTGAGCCAGCTGGCAACCCATCTTGTGACATAGGGATTTATACCTAGTTTAGTGAGTTTATCTATAATTCCAGAGTGGGGGTTGGTGTCAAAAGCCTTGGCGAGATCTAGATAGGTTGTGTGAACCACCTTCCCTCGTCTACGGCTTTGCTGACTGCTTCAAAGAAGTCTGTCAAGTTTAGGAGACATGATCTGCCTTTTACAAACCCAAACTGGCTGGGGTCCAGAGTTTGGAGATTACCAATGTCTTTGTTTATCAGTTGCATGATGATATGTTCCATGGCCTTGCAGACCAGGCTCATTAGGCTAATGGGGCAGCAATTATTGGGTTCTGTGGTGGTTCCCCCTTTGTGTAGTGGGATAACCATTGCTGTGCACCATTCAGTGGGCACAACGCCAGAGGTGAGGCTATGATTGAACATGGTGATTAGGTGGAGTGCCAGTTCATTTGGTAGTTCATGTAGAACGCAGCCTGGGATGTTGTCAGGTCCCATGGATGCTGTGTTCTTGGCTTTGGAGAGTGTGTATTTTATCTGTGTAGCCATGATAACAGGAACTTTGCATTCTTCCGGTATAGAGATGGGCCCTTTAGGGGATGAGAGGGGGGTAAAGTTAGCACTGAACCTATCTGCCAGGATGTTGGCAATATCAGTTGGTTCTGTATATTTAGTGCTATTGTGCTGTAACTCAGAGCAGATCTGAGTGTTGCCATTGAGATTCTTGACATAGCTATAGAATGCTTTGTGATTCTCTTTAGAATCAGTGGCCGTTTTGTTTTCGTAACTAGCTTTGGAGGATTTTATGAGGGATCTCAGCTTCTTACTGGGGCTGACCAGGGAGTTCCTCCAATCATGGGATTTTACTCTTTTTTGCTACAGTTTCTTTCTTCTGTTGTAGAGTTTGTTTATGGCAGTTTCTGTGATCTTGCCCACATTCTGTTGTCAATATCCATTCAAAACACAAGACAACAACAGGGGACATTGCTGCACACTCAGGAAGGTACTCATAAGTAAAAAATAGGTCAAAGGCTGGACAGCAGTATGTAAAAAGGAATTAAATAAGTATAAGATACTCCCTTTTATGATGCTGTGACTTAACTGCTAACATTATCTTGTACCAAAGGAATTTCTGAGAGCAAACCCAGATCTACTGACAGTTCTTAAGAAACACAACTCCCTAAAACTTACAATAAAGTCACAGAAAGTTAAACACATGAGAAAGATAACACTTACATATCTAAAACAGCTGCATAGATGGATGACACTTTTTCATCACAAGAGGAAAATTAAGTCTAGGGCTGAAAGGTTTTACCTTCCACACTGAAAAATAGAGTATGGCAAACTTAGTATGTGAGGGGAAAGCAATACAAGGTGTATATAAATCATCATCATAATTTCTGGTACGCCAAGGGAAAAAAATGGTGAGGAGTATTACCCCCTGCATGGCACCAACCTAATAAAGGTAACTGCAAGCTTTATCCTTTATGAAACCAAAGAAAGGGTCCAAACCTCAAATGATCCAATGCCACAAACAACTCAGGATGTAATAACTACCACTGACAGCAAGGTTGTATAGTCACTGCTATACATTCAGGCTGTGATGTTGAATATGGCTTGTGTGAGGCAAAAGTCCAGGGATGCTGCATCTCAAAGAGGATGAACTTTTATCCTGATGACAACAGCTGGTACCCTGTTAGATCTTTGTAACTCAGGCATTTTGCTTGGAGATGGCACCCCTCCCTCCACAGCCAACTTTATACTACTTCAGTAGAAGGTTAGTACTACCAATAACTTCATCATGGCATGACTCAAGTACTTTTTGATAAGAAAGAAGGATATAGTGACCTTCATCAACATGTGTCCAACTGTTAAATGAGGTGCCTGAGGTAGAGTGACTACACATTTCACCAAGGTACTTCTTAATGGATATGAAGAAGGCCAGCATAAGGTCTACACAAAAAATAACCACAAGGCTACAATGGGGTTTTTTTTTCATCTGGATTAGATCTTATGGTGGCAATACAAAAGCAGCAATAGTTATATGGCTATTGCAATGATGCAGCAATGGGAATACAGATGACAATGTTACCTGCTCTGGTAGTTCTTCCACCTGCAGAGATCTTGGATGCTTTAGTCAAGGTGGCAACAGTGGCATCAGTCAAGGAAAATAACATCCTCCTCTTCAAAGGAAGGTAAGAGATTCAGTAATCTGAAGCATCTGCCACCAGTGTTTCTAACCAGCTACTATAATCTGCATGATTATGTGGAACATGATATCCCTGGAATACAAACTCAGACTGATGGCAGACATATGTGCCTTAGAATGGTGTGCGAGTGCCTGAACATAAGTCTGTAAAAGCTCATGTGGATCATTTAGAAAGAAAATAAATACTGTTTATGAGAGGCACAAGATTCTGATCCGAGGAAGCAGGCTCACAACGAAGAGGAGGGACATCACTGGAGAGCAGCATCTGCAATAAATTCTTAGCTGGTGAGCAGAGTACAAAATAAGAGCAGATTCATTGTTTGGTGTTGTCCAAAATTATACCTTGTGATGCATAAGCACCACACCACATAAACCTCACCGGTATTATTAATAAACATCTCCCATGTACTTTACCTATTCCTTGCATTAATATATGCTAACAAATAATGGTTCATAGGTTCATAGATTACAACTAGACTAACTGCCCTTGTGGGTCATTTTAAGCCCAGCCAATTACCCCATGTGAGAATCAAACCCTGCACTTTGTGTCTGTAAGGGAAACACCTTAACCATTACACCAACCTCCCAACCCATAACCATTGCACACACACATAGGCAAGACAGAGGCACACTGCTGCAATGGGGTATAGTTATACATACACCCACAGTGCTGTCCTTTCTGAGATTAGAACCCCCTACCTATCTAGTAGTATATAGTGAAGCAATAAGTACTTATCACATGTGCCATGGAGCTTATGTGCTCACCACCCCTACATATCAACCACACATGGTACCAGCAACATTGGGGTAAGCATAGTTTATGCAACATTTTGGTGCCATTTCATTGATGACATGGTAGAGTCCACCATGTTTGGGTATTTAATGGAAATGGGAAATACAGTTGTCTTGCTTTTGCTACAGCTTTCTGTCTCTGCTCTCAAATGGAATCAGTGACCGCTTTTTATTTTTTTATGAAGTGTTGAGTGTTGAATCACCCTGATTCACACTAGATTCTGAGTCACCCTGATTCCTAATGTGACAAGGCTGTTATAGTAGAAACTGTGCATAGGTTATAATATACAAATAGCCAAGAAGCAATAGAAACATGAACCACAAAGAATTACTGAAAATGAAGAAGTAATGCTAACAGAGGATTCATCTAATACTAAGAGTTAGAGTAGAAATAGGGAGAAAATATATAGCAGTTGAATAAAAAGGGCAAAACTGACATTAATTACTAAAAGAGCTACATCAACTGTAGTATCCTGCTCATCGAAAGACAGAGTTATATCTAGACATGTAAACAGAAACTAGAGCAGTGTAAAACAAGGATACCCAGATTATTTCCAGAAGTAGCAGAAGCAAATGGACTAGCATACTTAAATCCACTACTGATACATATAACCTGATATGAATAACAGGAGAATGTAATGCTGTGCACATTGTAGGTGCTGAAACAAACACTATTTGCAAACAAAGACTGAAGTAAAACTATTTTCTTGATCTTTAACTGGACTTTTTTAGAGAAGGGATACATGCTTGTTATGGTATTAAAAACACTAAACACTGATGCAAATTCAAAAAAAAAAGTCTTAGAAATTCCTTTATTTAGTGTACCTCTAGTCATACTGAATTCAATATTCTACTGCCCCCACATACTATTCATATTTATTTTGTCCTTCAACTTGCAATCTTCCTCCTTCTGTTTTCCTTATTAATCACCTACATGTTGTTTTGTTTTATTCACTTATTTCTAGTTTTCTGTAACAACATCCTGCTTTTTCCCCTTCTCCCTTAGAAATGGAGATGTGGTCACCTGATAATTTATTGATCAGCAAAGAAAAATCACTGTACCAAGTCCTTAGCGAGCCAAGAGCAGGTCTACACTTGCATCCTGGTGCTGCTGTCAAACCCTGACAGCTGAGAACAGCACAGCAGGATCAGGCCGTCAAACTGCATCACAAATGGGAGATGTGGCAACATCTCTGATGTAAATAACTGTGTCAGTCCTGCTGGATACTGCTCTATCAAATGAGTGTACCAAAAAAGAACACTCGGCTATAATGGTGAACATTGGACTGAAATACTGTCTTGGCATGACAGTCAAAGTTTTACGACAGAAGAGTAGTTATGCACATGCACAACATTTTAAATCAAGATCACGTGACAGAAAAATTAAGGTAAACTTTTTAATAAACTCCTGCGCTAATTGCTTAAATTGCTTTTAGTCATGATCACTACAATCACAACATGATAATGTAAGTTAATCATCTGAACACATAGTTTCATGCATGAAATCTTTCAGAAAAGTGTAAAATGCCAGTGTACACAATAAACTTTTTATAAAGTTTGTTGAGTGTTCCAATCGTAACATGCGATTAAATATAAACATGTCATCAATATTAATGAGAATAAAATAATTTTATTGATCATTAGCTGTAGATAATTATAGTATTATTTTATTACTCTGAACACATATTTTAAAGACTAATTTATTTTATGGCTGTACTGTACTTATCACAATAAACAGAAACAGACATATCATAGACTTACTTTTCCTGTCAGCACTAAAAGGAAGTATTAGTATTGCTTCAATTAAAATTTCAGTAGTAAGAAATGAAGACTGAATGAAATTATAACAGTTGTCCTGTAAAGTCTCTGTTTCATTATTATACTTAAAATATACATACTGTATTTAATACAATTTGTAACGTCTCTCTTAAAGAAGAAACACTCTACTGCCGGGCTCTTCATGATGTCTACATTACTGTTATTTGTATTCATAGATACGACTTATGTTCAGTTCCAGTGTTCTCCATTATTGCCGACCACCCTGATAATATTTTGATTTTACTGAAACTGTTCATATGCATGAAGATAATAAGAGCATTTGATGTGCATTCATGCCCACTATTAATATTATAACAGCAGTCAAATAGTCTGAGTATTCAAAAATGCAATGCATCTATTTCACATTGCATTTCACAAACACATAAACCATACTAGCTCCATTAAATCCATAATATACCAGTCTGTAAAATCTCTGTATAACCACATTTTCTGGGAAATTTGACCCATAGCTCATTAGGGTTACACACAGGATTTTTCTACCTTTTATGCTACCTCCGTTAAGGCAAATGGCATACCCACTGTCATTGTATGGTCTGTTTATCTAAGAAGGTAAAACCATTAATCAAAATTTTATTTTCACAACACATTTTTAGTTTATAATAATTTATTTTATTGTTTTAAAACAAATTGTGAAGGCATATTAATTAATTAAATGGAATAACACTTTTCATTCATCGATATCCTTTTATTTATCACATAATGACATAGTTTTCCCCTTCCATTTCACCTTGTAGTGGAAATATCCATATGAAGAAATGTTACAGCTGCTATTCAAGGTGAACTCAAAGTAAGAACTCATTTTGCAATGCAATTCATGGTATTTGTTTGCTTGTCAAGCAAAGACAGAGATTATAACTTAAGAAGCTTCAGTTTATTTTACCATTTATAGCACTTGCAATTACGAAAGCAATAATTCAAAAATAGATGCAGAAAGGTCCAATGATAAATAATGGGCATTTCCTTAAAACTGGCTGTACTACAGAACAGCAAGCATCCTAGAACTGTATCTCTTTGGACAGCTAATTAACACAGCTGGGTCATCAATCTGTCATCATACCCTGATATAGATAACTGTTTTTTGTGTATATTCTTAATCATGTTTAGCTTACCTTGGTTTGGTGGCTCCTGGTTCAAACATTTGTAGGTATAAAAGAGAATACAATTTTCATTTTCAAAATCTTCTTTTACTTTGGCTGAGTACTTTTTTGTGAAGGTTTCTATAATCTGTTGGTTCTCTACTGTGCGTCTGCAAAATGTTTTCTGCAGCAGGGACCTTCTTGCATTAGGGACTTTGTTGACATTTTTATATCCTCTTTCTTAGCTGTGTATAAATTTTTTTTTAACTTTGGAGCACCTGTTAATTTATTTCAGGACACAGTCTGTGAATGGTATGAAGTCGCAGCTCATGATTGCTGGGACTGCATTTCTTGAACTTAGCTTTCCCCGTTTAACTTCACCTTCACTCAAGAGGCAGTATTATTCCTATTACTGGGCCACAGCTTTAATTTTCTACAGCTATCTTCTCTAGCTGATTACTTATTATTCCAGTATTACGTTCCACAGTACTTCATGGTCAGTGACTTGGTCAGGGCTCATGGAAACCTTAGTCCTTAAACAATTTAGATGAGTGTTTTGGTTTACAAATTACTTCAGTGCTCTATACTCTAATTACAACAAAACGACATAATGGAAGTAACTGTAACAAATACTGTGCAAACTATCCAGAATAATATTCTGCATTGATACCTAAGTTGATTTTGCTATAACTGGTTCTCCCATTTCTGTAACACTTTAATTTATGCTATTTTCTGGGGGGGGGGGGGTTCCAATATAGTTACTACATGTTTAGCCTCATACTGCATATCCTAGTAATGTATAATAAAATACAGTATGGATCCTGTCTAAGATGGCTAACTTTTGAGTAAATCACTCAACCTTATGTCCACTTGCATTTACTACAAAACATCTGATTCCTTGTGGCTGGGTGGCATCTATATCAGAAGATCGAACACTAAAAATAGCGAACGCTCTTTTATCGAACTTAAAAACGCAAAACCTTTAAATGCCGAAGGAACAGCTCAGTGAATTTTTTTCCAGGGAAAAAAATTCGCTGATCCAAAAAAAAAATAAATAAATAATGTACAGGCCCCAAACACACCCCCAACTTAAATGTACCAACTCCAAAATCGCACCACAGTGGATAAAACAGCAAAGTCCGGAGAACGGCCCATCGATTTTTTTCCCCTGGGGAAAAAAACAATGTCCCGTGCCTTTGACATTTTCAGGTTTCGCATTTTAAAGTTCGATATAAAAGCGTTTGCTAATTTAAGTGTTCACTCTTCTGATAGGAAACCCAGCTGGGTGCAGAATCCTTGTCGGTCCACATCCACCCTAGCCTTCAATTACATTTATTGACTAGCATTATAATTTCATATCAGTGTTAAACTATAGATCCATTAAGTATTATGGGATACTTTTCCTCTAATTAACTAGCAGCATAAACAGTGAATCAGAGGTCCTCATTCTGTCCATCCATTCATCCATCTATCCGTCCACCAGGGTCATAGTGGCAGCAAGCTGAACAAGACAGATAAGGCTTCTCTAATCCTGGCAACAGTCTACAGCTCATCATGGTAAATTCCCAAGCTTTCCCAGACCATTGGAAGGATGTAATCTCTCCAGCATGCCCTGGGTCTGCCCCAGAGTCTCAGCAAAGTTATATTGCCTGGTATTCCTCCTGTGGGAGGCAACTAGAAGCACCTTCAGTAGGTGTTCACACCTCCCAGCTGTCTCATCTTGATCTGTAGAAGCGGTGGCTCTAGTCTGAGACCCTCTTGGATTACCGAGTTCCTAACTCTTTTATGTAGCACCTCTGTGAAGGAGCCTCATTTCTGCCACTTCTGTTTACAACCTCATCCTTTCAATTACTACCAAACACTCATGAATATAGTTAAGAAAACTAATGTAAACTCACCAGTAAACTGAGAGATTTGTCTGAGAAATCAGATCCTGCTTCATAATGACAGTCTGGTACAAGCTGGAATACTCATTACATCTGCTGAGGTCCTCCTGTAGACATAGTCTATAACTTTTAGCCCCCTGCAATTGGATGTCATGTTTTCCCTGAAGAGGTGATTCACAATGTTAATCTATTCCCTGCTACAGGAATGCATTTGAGCAGATAGGGAGGACATGAAAATGCCTATGCCAGGCTTTAACTTAGTTTTGAGTCAGCAGAAATTTAGGTCCACCAGCTCAGCAATGCTCCATTGGGCTACTGGATACACTGGCACCATTCCTTTTGCAATCCACTGCCAATATTCTGCACATAACCTTTGATTTAACTGAGCCCCAGAAACTACAGCACATCTGTGTTCTCTTCTAATTTGATAGCAGACATTCCTGAAATACAGTAATCAGTTTGTCTAGCGGCAGGACCACCAAAGGCAAGTAGCAATTTTAATATTCATTACCGAAATTAAGGCAACTGTGTTGTGTATAGCTGCTCACTGATGAAACGGTGTTAAAAGAATGAACCCAATACAAGAAAGTAAGCAAACACTTTAATGTCATTAAGCACTTTCATCATTTAACATCTAGAACTTCATCAGAATGAAATTTGATACAAACTCAGCATGTCTGTAAATAATATTATACAAAGCAATTAATCAATAAATGTTTTAATCAATTAACTGGACCCTTCTCTTAAAGAGACAGCCACTCTTACATGCATAAACACAGTTGTACTATGATAAAAAAGCTTTAGAAACATCTCTAAAACAATCATATTTAAATAATGCTCATAAATAAGGCAAGATAAATAAATAAATAAATAGACCAATAAATTCTATAAATCTTTTACTTGAAAAAATCTCAACAATGTTTAAAATATATTAACAATATTTGAAATAAATTAGTAGCGATAAAGTGAACTTTTATAACTTAGCTGTGCATAATTTTTATGCAGGTTTAATAGTAACATGATCATTCAAACCTGGAGGGGTGAAAGTGTTTAGCTGAAATTGCCATAAGAGTTCTCTGTACTCCAGCCGGCTGTCCAATCCCCTCCCTTAGGGTCAAGGTCTGCTTGCTCTAATATACTAAATTTAAGTACATGGTAAGACACATCAACCAAGGTATGTTTGAATAGGGAATTGTTTATATTTTTACTCTTTATAACATACGAATGCTCATATATTCACGTTCTCAATGTCCTCTCCATTTTTCCCACGAAAAAATTATTACATTTTGAACATGCTAAGTATACTATACCCTTACTCCCACAATTTTGAATTTTGAAAAATACCTTAGTTTTTAAAGCATTATTAAGAACCATGCTATCATACTCAGCAATATGGGTTCCTGGCCAATATCAGGGATCCAGACAGCTCCAAGGAGTGTACAGTACAGCATGTCCTGGATGTTGGAGCAACTGGCTAGCTGGCTGGTTGGCTGCTGGAGTGGCTAGCTGGTTGGTGGGAGTAGCTATCTGGATGGATGAATGGCTGGACAGATGGATTAATGGATGGATGGATGGATGGATGGATGACTGGCTAGATGAATGGATGGCTGTCTGGATGAATGGATGTCTGGCTGGCCGGATGAATGGATGGCTTGCTGGATGAATGGATTGATGTCTTGCTGGATGGATGGATGGATGGATGGATGGATGTCTCAGCTGTTAGGAAGAGAAAATAAAACAAATCTTGGTCATTTTCTTAAGTGGCTGTATAAATGCTAAAAACAAACTGATCTACAGCCGTAATCTTTGTAGGGCTCTTCCTGACCAAATTCCCCACCCCCTTCATGAATTGCAGCCAATTGCTACACGATTTTAAACACTTGGACCTAACAGGGAATAGCTCTGCATGCAGGTCCAGGTTGGTGACGTAACTGAATTGCCATGGAAAAGCCAATAGTAATTGTGGATTTTCCATGACAGTGCAGTGTGATCAAAAAATGGGACTTTTCAAGTCGCACTATTTTGCACAGTGGGCAATGCGATGAGGCAGCTCAACCTGTGAGTGTTCTGCTGATAATGGGATGGGTGTCATCCTTATTTCTCCCAGCTTGATGACGATGGCCTCTGGATGTCCCCACTCTCACCCCAATCATGGTGTGCCCCAATATTTTGTGTCCATCACCATCCCTGTCTCGTCTTGTTTGTCTTTCTGTCTGTAATTGCTTCCTCACATACCCAATGTAATTAAACCAGACATACCTAAGTTCCTTATAGTTCCAACTTTACTCTCTCTCTGAAATAAAAAAATAAATAGGCACTTGTCCCACAAAAACAAAAATCGTCCCATACATAGCTCTTCATTTTGCACGTGTCTTCTTGGCACACTTGATTTGGTCCAATTGGCTATATGACATGATTGTGTTGTGCTCCTCTGTCTCTCTCTCTCTCTCTCTCTCTCTCTCTCTCTCTGGAGGTGACAGCCCAAATTCAGTTCATATTTTGCACATATGTTCAGTTTACACTGTTAAAGAAATGGATAGTTATGGTTCTTTCCTTCCTTCCTCCTGCTCATTCCTGTCCTGCTTTCCCTTTCTTTTTCCCCCTGTTTGCTTCCCATTTCACCACTTTCCTATCTACCCCATTTCACCACTTTAATCTGGTGAAAAACAGAGTTACACATAACACAAATAAGTTGCTGCAAAAGCAATAGATCCCTTCAGTTTTTGGACTCCATGTTTGTGTGGAGGTGCACATCACACACCAATGTGCAGCAACGGTGAATGGCGGCAAACAGCTGAGGTTACCCATGCACAATGCCGCTTAACACCACTGTGCTATGCCAACACATCGCAACACATTTACTATAAACAATTCATGTCATTGCAATATTATTCTGTAATTAAAAGTGCTAGCTACACCTGGATTTGAACCCAGTACCATCTGGCCCAAAAAGGAATGTATCAATGAATTAATATGTGCTGCCACAGAGTCTGTCAAGCAACAAGTGTGCTTCTTAGACTTGGTACTAAATGTCAGACATTAGCAATGCAGCTCGCATTTGTGCAATGCTCAGCTATGTGCAAACATGCGTATCATGCATGGAAATACACTTTGCTAACTATTGTGCAAACCTGCTCCCTGCTGCGTTATGGAAAACTAAATATTATTATGTATCACTGCTGTTTACTGTCCATTTATTGTCTATGACATGACATTACATGTGGAAACATTACAAACTGAAGGCCCTACATTGCACTATGTCATATATTTACAATACAGCCATGTGTTGCCACCCCACCAAGCATTACAACCCTGGTGTTTCAGTACTCTTTCCACACATATATCAACTACACTACAAAATACAATATCAAATGTTGTGTGATATGCAATGTGCATCAATCTAGCAACATGCAGAACTACAACTATTGACCTATACACCTAAATAGCCTCATCTGCAAGGTTAGGGAAGAAATCAGCATGGACCATATCCACAGATGGCATATGTGACCTTCAAAATACTTAATCCAACCCATTTTGTTTTTGTCAAGGGTAGATCTTTCTTATTAAACCTTGTGGACTTCTTTGATACTGACCCCAAAGACCTGGGTGAAGGATAACAGGACATACTTCTTATGTTGAATTATCCAAGGCCTTTGACAGTATCCCACATTCATGTCTCATAGTGAAGATCTCCCATGTGGGAATTAAGCCATAAGGAAATAAATGGATAGCCAACTGGCTCACTGACAGAACACAGACTCTCAAAATTGGGGACTGCACCTCCACCACTAGCCACATACTATTAGAATACCACAATAATCTGTGCTGGGCCCTCAACCATTTGCAAACTACTTACCTGAAGTGCAGACAATGGTAGATGGACTGTGGTTTACCAAGACTGCAGTTGAGGGGTAACTGCCCTCACTCATATAGAGTTTCCCAATGATGGTAACATATTACAGAAGGGGCTGACACACACAAATGATTGTTGGCAAACTCATGCACTGAACCTTAAATCATACAATGCCTCATTGTCCCCTTTGCCAATGAAATACCCCTACTAATTATGATATAAATAGCACCCCTCCAAGCTCAAACACAGTGTTGTGAGACTTGGGAACACATGTTGATAGCAATTTATACTTTCATGACTATGTGTCCATAGTGGTGACATCCATATTTTGCATTCTGCACATCCTACATATGGACATCACATTTAAGACCAGGGTGGTCATACCTCTGCTGTACTCTACCCTTATCAGACCACTAATGGAGTACAATTCTCCTTTCTATCTGTACCTCACAAGACACCTGCAGCAACTGGAGAATACAGAGGTTTTTGCTTGAGAGAATCCAGGGGCTCCAAACATGACATACATGGAAAGACTGACAGACCTGTCACTGTATTCAGTATCATATAGGCTGCTGAGAGGTGACCTATGCCTGGACTGCAGAGCAGTCTCAGACCCTGCCCTACTGGAAATGCTGCACACCTGCAAATCAAATGGGACTAGAATAACTTGCCTCAGGGTTCTCAACCTAGCCTATGACATAAACATAACATGCTGGAGAGACAGATATATCCCCAGTGATTTACACTCCTCTGTAATAGGCTGTCACTGTGTGTGAAGCAGTGCTCCTCATGACCCTGTTCAAGTGCAACTCTGACTACTGGTTAGGTGATTGTAAAGTCACCTCCAGGGTAGCACCTATCTCCCTCATAGACAAGGCCAGTTGGTGCTGCTCACCAAAGCACTCTGCTAACAATGAACATCTAACTATGCTCAATAAGGGTATGTGTGTTTTTACATGGCTAGTCTTCTAAACACACTAGGGCCATTAGGCTAGTAGCCTCCTATGAAACTATGAAGCTATCAACCTATGTAGGCCTTCCAACATTGTATCTCTCACATGGCTTGCTAATGCCATCTAAGTTCATCTGCAATCTTGTAAAAGTCAGACTTGTGCTGTGGCCCTTGTGTAAAGTACTGTGCTCTGTAGTCTATGTCCTTGGGTAGGGATTCTGTTCTCACTTCAGTCAACTGTCTGTGTTGTGTGAGTGCGCGTGTGTGTGTGTGTGTGTGTGTGTGTGTGTGTGTGTGTGTGTGTGTGTGTGTGTGTGTGTGTGTGTGTGTGTCTGTGTGTGTGTGTGTGTGTGTGTGTGTGTGTGTGTGTGTGTGTGTGTGTGTGTGTGTGCGCATAGACAGAAGAGCAGGAATGTGCATCCCATAGTTACTGTTCTAATGGCATGGATTTACAGTATTTTGATACTTGCAGATGCCTACACGTCCATTTCATGCAGCCCACCCAAAATATTGTCTCCCACATGGCCTGTTGATGTCATCTACTTATAAGTTCTCCTGCACTCTTGTAAAAGTCAGACTTGTGCCGTGGCACATTCGTAAAGTACTGTGCTCTGTAGTCTGTATACTTAGATGGGTATAGGTTCTGTTCTCACTTCAATCAACTGTGTGTGTGTCAGCTGTTGCTTGACATTACAGAGAGCATTTTACACCACCATGTGGGATACTGTTATATTCTCAACAGACACTGCTGATGTCATCAGCTATAATGTGGTGTCTGAAACACTCCAAGTCAGACTTGAACTGTGGCGCATGGGTAAAGTACAGATTTCTGTAGTCTGTGTACTTAGAAAGTTAGGGGTGCTGTTCTCTCTGCAGTTAACTGTGTGTACGTGAGCTGTTGCTTGACATTACAAGGAGCATTTTACACTACCATGTGGGACACTTATTTCCATATTCTCTTCAGCAGACAATACTGATGTCATCAGCTATGTCAGATTTCTGGATATGCAGTACTCCCACCTGGGCAGGGTCAGAGACTGGCCTGGAGGCCAGGCAGAAGCCACCTCATCCTATACAATAAAGATTACAGTGACATGGCTTTTAATCTATGAACATACATTATGCCATGGTTTGTAGGCCCTGTGTTATCTTGCTGACAAAGCCTTGTGGTCTCTCCAGCTGCTAAGTGTCTGGTGAGGTACATGCAAAAGAGAGCATTATACTCTATTACTGTTCTGATGAGGTTTGACTACAGTGCTTTCATACAATCTAAAGATCTCAATATGATGGTGTCACTTAATGATGTGCATATCATAGGCTTTCAATATCAGTGTGGACATGTGGTGGTCAAAGTTCAGATTGCTTTCTACATGTGCTCCCAATACTTGCATCACTGGTTTCTGCATAGCAGCACTGTTGTTAATGCTGTGGTTAACATGGAATTCCACTTTTCAAATGGACAACATAACAAACTCACATTTCTGCATTTATTTGTAGATTGCGTGACTTTGTCACCATTCAGTTGTCTGTGTTAGCTCCTCTTGTACTATGTTATCATCATTGGTGGACTCAATTATTACACACAATATGCAAGAATCTGCAAAGCTGGTAAGGTAAAGGCCATATACCTTAGTGTGAACTGTCAAATAGAGTCATAACAGTGAAGGGCCAAGCACAGATCCCTGGGGTTTTCCAGTGGTGACAGCTCTACTGGTACAGGTTGATTCACCAAATTTCATAGTATGTGTTCTGTCAGTGAGCCAATTGGTTACCCATCAACTGTCGTAAGAGTTAATCCCCAGCTGGGAGGGTTTCTCTATGATACCTGCATGAGGGATTGTGTCAAACCCTAGACCAGATCACAAGAGGCAGAATGCACTGTCTTACCTTCATCCAGGCATATCTCATGGAACACTGGGCTATGACAACATAACAGATCACTTATGACTCAGCACATGCACCTTCCTGATATGGTTGAATACACACTTCAACACTCCCCCCACATGGGCTATGTTCCCATACAAGGATGTATATCAACATGTATCCACCTGAGTTGGGGGGACAGCACCTGATGCATGCATGTATAGAGACATCCTGACTCTCCTTGACTGTGAGGTAGACTAACATGTCATCATGGACCTCTTCTACATGCACACTAGTAATATTCTCGATGTGTGCAACAGACCTGTGTGAGTTGTTAATGCTACATCAAGTTTGATACATCTGATAGATGTCCTCAAAGAGGTTCTTGAGGGAATGCATGATGACACACTATCATCTTGTGGAACTTGACCAGGTCAAGGCATTTGACACAAATCCACACTGAGGTGTTCAATCAATGCTGTCACATGTGTCCATAAACACCTATATCATCAAATGGGTAGACCAGTGTATCACATATGTGCATCTCACTATGTTGAAATGTGTGGCATAATGCAACCTATATCTCAGGTCCAGTGATCAGGTCTGAACATCAGGGGTGTCTACTAGGCCCTTTCCTGATGATTAGTTAAGTGATAGACATCACAGATGACATGCACATGCTGTGTCCAAACAGCTGCCTGAAGGACTACAGATTGTGGACACTCATTGACTCTGACTGTGATATGGTCAGAGGCATAGGATTACTGGTGGTATTATTCAAATATTGTCCATAACTGTGGTTGGCTCTTGTAATGTTTTCCATGATCCTTTACATGAGCTCACCTTGTTGGAGACCTCTGCTGAAAGTACATTTATATTCAGGCATATCAGTTTGTGCAGCTTCACAATAAGCACCCTACCCCAGTTGTATGTCAGATCCCTGGTAGATGTCCTCTGCATTACTCATGTAAGGATGCTTATCTCACACAGACATCCTCCCCATCATTATGTCACCTTGTGTGAAAGTTACATAAAACACATTTTCACTGTACAGTCCCTACTGTATATAAGTATGTGATTGGTGTTACTGCTACAACCATCTTCCATTGACATGCCCTCCTCTGCTGTACATCAGGGAGTTTCACCTGTCCTATTTCCCTCTGTTCATTCCTACAATTCATCTGTGTGTTCCTATTCAATACACACACTTCCCCTGAGTGATCATTTTACATGGCAGTCCCATGTCCTGTTACACATCATTAACACAGCTACAGTACGGAATACCAGGAATCCACACTGTAGGTACACTGTCCTGTACTGTGTTTGGACCATATACTTCACATTCATACCTCTCTCAGCTGTCCAGATATTCTCAAGATGCACAGATGTTTTCGTTATCGAATTTGTGGCTTTGCCATGTCACTGGGATGACCTCTGGACTGATGTGGCTCAGCATACTGCATATATTTGAGTGCATACCTCTCATCTGTCCTAATTTTTGTAGATTGTCCAGTTTTTGTCTCATATTTGTGATCTCTTCCTCATAACATTTTGGTTTTCTGCCAAATCATTGGCATGTCATTGTGGAGTGAAATCAGAAACTGATGACAGACATTTGATTTTCCAATCTCATGCTCTTCAGAAAGTTCATGCTACTGTACAATGTATTATTATATATACTTTTTAAGTTTGTAAAAGCAATATTACAAATCTGTCCCTATTTTTGGGTCCTTGTCCCCCATTATTTATGACTTTGTCCAGATTTCTTGCTCAAAGAGGTTGAGAGGTATGTTTGAGTTTTATTCTAACACATTGCTATGCAACATCTATGGCAAATATGTCTCTATTTTTGACTAAATGCACCGCATTCTGTTGGCGATTGTGCAGATGTGTTGCACTAACAGATTAACAGCTATCTGTGAAGCCCTGGTGATCACTGTGGCATTCCGCTCAAATCCGCTGATCATAGGTGGTCTGTTTTAAACAGAATTGTATCTTTGTTCACTTACATGGTTTCCTGGCCATCAACACTGTTGCCAGCCATGAAACCTAGTTTAGATGTGTCACATGGCATTAATATGCATTGTGAGTTGCCATTTACCACGCACCACCACGCAAACATGTAAACTCCATGTAAACTTTGTGTGGAGCCTATATGGAGTTTATTGAATCCCAGAGAATGTCTCCCCATCCAATTCATTATTTAAATCTTGAGATTTTAATGTATTACATTTTAATATTAATTTAGTCTCTTTTTCAATAAAATAATGTCAATATTATTTTCATTTCTTACATTAGAAACAACATGTGATAACACAGTAGCCCTAATCATATTCATATTTTTATTGTGTTGCCCTATATTATGCTCAGCAATGGGACTCCCCATTTTATATCAATATAATCTTGTAACCTACCCTTAAATTTTCTAATTGTTTTAACTATATACCATAATCCACATAGTGAGTCTACTATAAATACTACTGTCTTTGAATTACAAGTAAAAAATACAGTGTTAAAAATGCCAACCTATTAATATTCTCCACTTTAGTAATTACATATTTATAAACACTTCAACTTCCACAAGGAAAATTATCTTGTGGTGGTGAATTGGACATTCTTACTTTCTCTCTAGCAAAGTAACTATGCAACAACATATCCTTAAAGCTTCTCTCTTTCTGACGTGCAAAAAATAAGTTGTAAATTTTCTTCCCAAGGATGTTCATCCTCCCTCAATATTTCAAAAATGCTTGCATATAAAGTTTTCCAAAATTAAACTAAATACCCCATACTCAGATACAAAAAACATCGTCACTGTATTAATATCTCACCTACTTTTATAATATCCCATTTTATTGTAGTTTAGTCTACTATTATTTATACCTAATAATTTATCTCTCTCTCTGTATCATGCAATCATCTTATCATTTCATTAGAATAATTGCATTCACTAAAAAATTATCAGCATTATAGCCTCCATTTAAAATATTCATCCCATCTACTACATAAGCTCCTAAATCTTAAAAATCCACCCAAGGGCAATGTTTTTAATATATGTTTCAGTTGTCAACTAGTGCCATGCAACAAATTAACAGAACCACTTTCTTTCTTTGCATATGGCATTGCATAATGTTACTGTCACTCACAGAGTTGCATCTAAAAATCAACTCTATCCAGACTTATATCTTTCACAGACTTAATACTGTACCATTGTTTACAATTTTCATAAAAAAATAATAAAATTCCTCTGGATTTTCTTTATAAATAAATAACACATCATCTATATAGGTATACTATTTTATTACCTTACTCCTAAAGAAATCCTTATTGTACATATATTTCTTCTCAAAAAATATTAGCATAAGTAGCTGCAAAAGGCATTCCCGTTGCTGTGCCTCGTTTTTTATGTACCATTCTTCATCAAATACAAAACAATTATTATTTAAACTAAAATGCATTAAGTACAAAATAGAATGTGGTAGGTTTATCCCCTAAACATGACAACACAGCTTCCAAACCATCTTTATATTTAATATTTGTATAGATGTTTCAACATCCAGTGCCACCCAGTAACAGACCTGACTTAAAACTGCATCATGTAAATTCTTAATTAGCTCTAAAGAGTCTCTAAAATAAGAAGGCTATTGTATCACAAAGGATAATAAATCTTAATTCAAAAATAGGTCCAATTCATCTAAGAAATACCACAACCAGAAATTATTGGCCTACCCAAAGAACTGCATTAATCTTTTTGTGTAACATACGAAGGCAAGAGAAACAAGGAATCCTGGGATTACCTGCCAATAATGTATTTTTGTATGTCTTAGAGAGACTTATGTCTAACTGTAGTACATATTAATTATTCCAACTTGGTTGTTGCTTCCAAATATTGTTTCTTGGTTGTCTTTTCATATATCTTTCTATTTTAAGGTGTGTAATGCATATTTCATTATATGCCTCAGTTGATTATAACGATATTATTACCCTTATCTGAAGACCTAACAATATTTCTCTAATACTGAAGTCCCTATAATTCCTTACATTGTGATTTAGTTGAAATATACATAATAGTTATTTTCTTAAATACTTTTTAAACATTCCAAAACATTATAATGAACTATATCATAAAATGTCCAAAATCCTGAACAGTTAATGAGGCATAAAGCTACTCTTAACATGTGTAATAAGTATATTAAAATTTCTACTTATAATTTCAATTTCACCATCAAAAGTAATAAAGAATGATGCAGAAATATCAGAAATATATAAATCAATATCATTATCAATATAACATTCAGTGCAATTTAAAAAAATGTTGTTTTTTGCTATAACTTGCATATAAATACTCCTACTGGGAAAATTTGTAAGGATCAATTTTATTTATTTAGTTATTTATTTATTTACATTTGTTGACCGGGAGTGTCCGACTGGACGTAGGTCCATTTTCAGTGGAGGCCCGAGGAGAAAAGCTCCACAGTTAAAATAAATAGACAGTAGTTACATTGGATTACATAGTGATTAACAATTTAACATAGCAATTACTTACAACATATTTACAGATGAAGAACATAGTACATCAGTAGACAACTAGAATCTTTATCTGTGAAATACATAACAGACATTAACAAATATTACAATAAGAAGTTCCTGCTTTCTAATAAGTACTAGGCTTATGAGCATCTGAGCTTGCTATAATCAAGGTAGTTAGTGAAGTGGAAAGAAAGGTAGTGGTTGGATGGGGTGGGTGACATTAGAGTGGGAGTTGCAAGAGCATAGCCAGCATGTTTTTAGGTGTGCTTTTAGTAAAGTTTTGAAATGGGTGCATGATGGTATGGAGGTGATTGTGGGTGAGAAAGAGTTCCATAATTTGGCTATGGTGCAAGAGAATAGTGCTTCATCAGCAGAGTTATTGGATTTAGTGATCTGCAAGTGATTTTTGTTGCTGGATCTTAGTGGTCTGGTGGTGTGATAGGGATGGAGTAGATTCTGGAGGGATGGGACATTTAGTGGATAGTTTACTAGTTTGTGGGCGAGTGAGAGTTGATACCATTGAGGGAGGTGAGGGAGTTTAAGCCAGCCCAGTTCAGCAAGTGAGAGACAGTGGTGACTACGGTAGGATGCCCCTGTGGCGAATTTGGCGATTTTGTTGAAGCAGGTCTCTAGCTTGTTTAGATCGCATTGCCTTAGGTTGGTATATATTGGAGAGGCATAAAGTAGGGTGGAGATAAGGTGGGAATTTGCTATTGAAATCTTTGCTGCTTTGGTGAGAAGTTGCTTATTTCTGTATAACACTCCTAGTTTTTTGTGGACTTTTTTTATGGTCATGGATATGTGAATGTCAAATTTTAGTTTATTGTCTATTTCCATTCCTAGCAATTTGGTGTGTTCAGCTGGGTATATAGTGGTGTTGTCTTTTGCTGTGATGTTAAAGTGAGAGTTGTTTTGAGTATGTTTGGTGGGTTGGAAGACGAGTAGTTTAGTTTTGTTTGGGTTGAGTATTAATTGGGCATCGGATAATCAAATTTCAACAGAGGAAAAGGCTTCCTGTGTGACTTTTTGCAGTTTGGGTAGGGACTGGGCTGAGCAGATGATGGTTGAGTCATCTGCATATTGTATGAGTGTGCCATGTTTGGTGGCAGATGCTAGATTATTGGTGAAAACAGAGAAGAGTAGGGGTCTAAGGATGGATCCTTGGGGAACCCCTATGGAGACAGGTAGTTGGGGAGATATGTCATTTTGCCATTCAATGGATTGTTGGTGGTCAGACAGGTAACACTGAAACCAGTTGCTGACTGATTGAGAGAAGGATAGGTTATTGAGGACAGAGATAAGTTGTTTGTGTGGGACCATATCAAATGCTTTAGATAGGTCTAGGAAAGTAGCAGAGGAGAGATAGCCATTGTTTTTATGCTGAAGGATAGTGTTAGTAAAGGAGAGTAAGGCAGTGGTGGTGCTATGGTTTGGTCAGAAACCATGCTGAGTATTGGAAAGGAGGTTGTTAGTAAGGAGGTAGTCTGAGACCTGAGAGTGTATGCATCTCTCTAGTATTTTGGAGAGTGGAGAGAGAATAGCTATGGGGTGGTAATTGGTTAGTTCTGTGGAGGGTCTGCCTTTGTGGAGGGGAATTATATGTGATATTTTCCACAGTGTGGGAACGTAACTTTCTGACAGAGATCGGTTAATCAAGATGGATACTGGGTAGGCCAGAACATCAGCTGCGATTTGTAGGCATTCACTTGGGAGGTTGTCTGCTGCTAATTTGGTGGGCTTAAGTTTAGTTAAGAGTTTTTTTATGTTGGAGATAGGTACAGGAGAAAAAGAGAAGGCAGTGGGGAGATTACTAGTTGAAGGTGTGGGTTGGAGGGGAGGAAACCCAACTGTAAAGTAGAAAGCAAGTCTTCCAGTGACTGGACATTACTTAAATAATGATAAGCCTGAATTGGAGTGAGATCATTTATGCCTCCCCCTGGATGCTGGTGGGTTTTGGGCTACCTTACCTGAACTTTGTGCAGTAACCACTGGAATAACAGCTTCTGCTGACTTAATTGAGCCAGATAAAAAAAGCTTTTTTGAAGACTAGGGCTTACAATAGCATATAGGGTATTACTAAACTTTATGATTTTTTGCAGTCTGGAGGAAGAACAGACCTTAGGGATTTTCCATAGCTAACTATCTCCCCCAATAACTGCCAAGGATATTTTTGGGAAGTCACTACAGTTATCGGCGGTATAGGAACAAGGCTGCTTTACTGAATCTTCTTATGTTGACAGCAAAAAAAAATGCATAACAAAGTGCAGGTGTATTCTTAATTTTGGAAAAGCAAGAGTCTCCTAAACTTATTTCAAAAGGAAATGGTCTTTTTGAAAATCTTTTCTGTTACTGCACCACTTCTTAAATATAGATGATCCCCATGCATCACAAAGTTAAAATGCTGAATAACTGTAATGGTTTTGTATGTAAACAAATATTTTGCAGTATAATCATCAACTGTCTACAGTGGCTTGGTTATTGCATTTGAAAATTTGTAAATATTGAACTGTGTGTTCAGTGAAAATGTTTGTTTTGCAAAAAACAGATTAAAAAGACATACTTTACCCTTGAAAAAGCTAAACTTCATAGGGTCAGACCATGTGTGACCTTATTGATTAGTTTTATAATGAGTTATTTCATGGCTTTACCAATAAAGCTAATGAGACTTAAGGGTCGATATTTAACTAGAGTTACCTAGTCAGTGGAGGAGCTGCCTTTACATGGGGGAGAATTACTGGATGCTCTCCGATCTTGCAGCCCAAGCAGGTAGGACCCTAGCCCTGAGTAGCATCCTGCCATCACCCAGAATGATACCACAGTACAAGGACAAAATGATTGACTTCAATAATTGGCTAAGCTTCTGGTGTCATTCTAAGGGGATCCAGTATCTGTCTGCCTGGGACGACACGGTCAACAGACCATGATGCTTTGCCAGAGATGGCCTGCACCTGTCACCCCTGAGATGCAGGATACTGACTAAGGCTCTTGCTGCCCCTATAGTGACTTTTTAGGCAAGGTTCAAATGACAAATTCACGACCATAACAGGAACAGGCAAGCAAAAACTGAGGGTAATGCTAGTCAGTGCTAGAAGACTAAATCTCAAAATGCACTCCCTCGAGGCACTCCTTAAAATGGAGAACATTGATATCTGTGCAGTGACTGAGACCTGGTTCAAGGGTCTAGAGACCACCCCTGCATTACCAGGCTATAACACATACCACACTTTTTGGCCATCAAACCTGGACCAGAATACCAAAGGCAGAAGTGTGTACATATTCATTAAGGATATCCACACCTCCAGGCTAGTTGCTCAGCATAATGCATCCAAGATTATCCAAGTGCGTGTATCATCATGGAACTCATAAACAAAGACATTGGTAGCCTCCAAACTCTGGGCCCCACCCAGTTCAGGTTTGTGAAAGGCAGATCACGCCTCTTAAACCTGATCGACTTTTGAGGCAATCACCAAAGCCGTAGACGAAGGTAAGGTGGTTCACACAGCCTATCTTGACCTAGCCAAGGCTTTTGACACCCTCCCCCATTCTGGAATTAAAGCTAAACTCACTAAACTAGGTATAAATCCCTCCATCACAAGATGGGTTGCCAGCTGGCTCACTGACAGAACCCACATTGTAAAAGTTGCAGACTCCAAATCTGACTTCAAACCAGCAACAAGTGGAGCACTACAGGGTTCAGTCCTGGGACCTCTCCTGTTTGGTATCTACTTCTCTGAAGTACAGGCTAACAATGGAGTTCACAGATGACTGCAAACTAGGAGCCATAGTTGAGTCCCCAAATGATGTGGACATCCTACAGAAGGGCCTCACTGAGACAGATGCCTGGTGTCAGAGTCATGGCCTCAAGCTCAATACCAAAAAGTATATTGTCATCCCCTTTGGTAAAAACTCTGTATCCATGAACTACCACATAGGCAGCAGTCTACTTAATGCTGAATGTGTGATAAGAGACCTTGGGACCCAAATGGACAGTAGTCTCTCCTTTGATAATCACATCGCCACAGTAGTCAGGAAATCCTTCTATGTGGCACTCCTCATCACAAAAGGGTTCTCATCCAGGAAAAAAGTGGTCATTTTTCCCCTCCACTCGAAACTCATTAGACCCATTATAGAGTACAATGCCCTTTTGGAATGTACCTCACAAGGCATCTGCAGCAGCTGGTAGGGCCACAGAAGTACCTCACAAAGAGGATTACTTGCCTCAAACAGATGCCCTACACTGACCGTCTCAAAAAACTCCAGCTTTACTCCGTTGCATATCGCCTACTCCAAGGTGATCTCTGCCTAACATATAAAGCTATGTCAAACCCAGAGCTGTTGGACATGCTACACCTAAAGAAACCCCAATCCCTCCAAGCTACACGCTCTAGGGGCATAAACCTTGTCACCACAATAAACAGGACATGCTGGAGGGATAGATTCCTGTCTCAGAGACTTCCCATACTCTGGAACAAGGTACCCATCTATGTGAAGTTATGTGAAGCAAAGTTCCTCATTAGCACTCTTCAAGAAAAATCTTGATGAGTGGATGGGAAATAGGAAATACAGCCCGGGGATCACTTCTGTGGCTCTGCTCGACAGGGGCACAGGAAAATAACTTTATTGGGTGACGTAAGCCAGGGAACCTTGTTGGCTAGGCTTACTTAGGCCCTTGGGCCGATAGCCTAGTACCTACCTATGAACCTATGAACCTATGCTTGATGTATTTATTGCTTTGCTTATTAAGGAAGGAGATTATTTTCTCTAGATAGTGATTTAACTGGTCATAAAATCCTTGGTTAGGGTTGTGGTATCAATGTTCAGGAATCTAGTGTGATTGGATAATTTCTATTTTTGAAAAGGTTAGGCTGCTTTTGTTGAAGTCTCTGAATGTAAATGGATTACTGAGAATAAAGAGGTTGGATTTGGGGCAGAAGGTAATGGTGAAATGGTCTGATTTTATTAGAGATGGTAATACATGTTGTGTTAAGCTGATGGTAAAGAAGTTAATTGAGACACATTCTAGGAGGTTTGGACCTCAAATAGGGAGGTTACAATTTGGTCTAGGTACCTAAAAGTGATAATGTCAAGAAAGGTTGTGGCATAATAGTTGTCAGATGTGCAGGTGTACCATATGATATGAGGGTTTTAATCTCCACATATTAGTTGGTACATTAGACTTTCATCTCATAATAAGCAGATGTTTGGTTTGACTTGCAGCTGGAATAGCATGTTTATGCATTCAGTAAGTTCCTCCAGGGACAGAGGGAAACATCTAATTACCAGTAAGGGAAAAAATTGATTTGCATAGAGTGTACTAAATAAAACATTGAGGTCATTTGGGATGAGACACATAGGTGTGACATATTAAATAAATATGGATAGACTCCTGCTACTTTTAAAACTCCTGAACAAGATGGCAAGAGAAGCCTGTCACTCATACAGTTGCCCTGAGCAAGTGCACTGAACCTACAATAGACTGAAACAAGGTTTCAGTACTTATGCAGATGTATATCATTTCCATATATGTTCTCCATACATCTTGTGGAAGAAGATAGGAACAGAAATAAACCACCCTCATAAAAATTGTATGCATTATCCTAATGTAATAGGTACATCTGCTAGTGATCTAAATTCTTGCAGATTAAATTCATGTAAAAGGTAATAGTGGATCACATGAGAATCAGAAGGAATTTTATTGGTAAAATACTGAAATCGTATTGTGACTGGAACATTAAATCAATTCACCCTGCCCACCCCCAGGTCCTAGACCTCCACATCCATCTGAAATTCCAGTGTGTACCCTCTAGTACAGGCCAGAGCAGTAAAAGCCTGAGTGAAACAAACAGCATTCAAAAGTTGGAGGAACTCTAATACATCATTGACTCATAAGACCAACAAATTGCAATGGTCTAACATCAACTCGGTAATGAAGTTGTTGAAGTTCCTGTAAAAATTCCTCCTGGCTTCCTTTTTGATGAAAAATCAGAAGATCTCCACAAATTGCTCACAACACTATGGCACGCTCAAAATTTCTGGTCCTTCCAATGGATGTCTAATTTATTTTTCAATCATAATTCCAAAACAGGCTCATTGATGTCCCTGTGACAATTCTTGGTACAGCCTGAAGTAGGGTCTAAAGGAGAAAAGGATGGTAGGCATGGCTTGAGCTGCTGTTGAGGCAGGGCATTAGAATTGCACAACTCCATTGCACTTCAGTCTCTGACCCAGACAATGAAGCTGCTTATGGGAGGGGAGACAAGAAATGGGTTAGGACCTAAAGGAAAAAAAATGCAAACATCAGGACAAGCAGAGCAGGATATGAGGACTGCCTGGGTTCACACAGGCGGGGAACCAAGAATAAACAAGGAGAGGCCATTCTAGACTACTGTCTGGCAAATGGCTTGATATTGGACATATATATAGAGAAGTTATATATTTTGTATCTACATTCGGATGTTTTACTGTAGAATTTGTGAAAATTATTAAACAATTTTGGGATTATTTATGTTCCTTAGATAGTGTCCAGACATGGCTGAATTTAGAGCTGAGATTTTCTTATCGTAGGGGCAAAAATATAAAAGATTTCCTAGTTAAAAGTAAATATAACTTACCATTGGATGTATTTTATCAGCACATTGGTTTAACAGGCACATATCCATGTAATAAGTGTAAAGCCTGTAAATACATTGTATCTGATTTTTCATACATCAATGGTATTAAATTTAGTACTAAACACACTTTTTCTTGTACTTCTGAGGGTGTCATATATGCGTTACAATGCCCATGTAAGAAGATTTATATTGGTGAAACCAAACGTGCCTTTAAGGTGAGGCTTTTAGAACATATCAGGGACATTGAAAATAAAAAAGAAACTAGCCCTATAGCCATGCATTTTTTGAATGTACATAATGGTGATAGTAAAGGCTTACAGGGCACTATTTTGGAACAAATACAAGTTACTAGTTATAATAATGTAGATATTAAATCAGTTCTATTGCACAAAGAAGCTGTATATATTTTGAAATTTAAAACAATGTCTCCTTTTGGTTTAAATGAGGATTTTAATTGGAAAGTGTTGTTTAATTAATTGCCACTTTTTATTAATTAATTGTATAATTGGCATTTCATTTTAGTATAAATTGTATTGTGGTTTACTATGGTCTTTACTCCTTGAAGGCTGTGGCCGAGACGTCAGAGTTTTTTTAAATAAATTGCTTTTGGTGGATTGTTTGGCTGTTGTTTTTCCTGCTTATCCTGGCTTTGCTGTTTGGTTGCTTCTGCAGGATATGAGGACTGCCTGGGTTCACAAAGGCGGGGAACCAAGAATAAACAAGGAGAGGCCATTCTAGACTACTGTCTGGCAAATGGCTTGATATTGGACAACACATGGTTCAGCAAAAGGAACAGTCACAAAATCACATATAAGAATGGCCAACATGCAACTCAGGTAGACTCTCTCCTGGTAAGGAAAAGGCACTTGGGCATAGCCAACAATTGCAAAGTCATCCCAGTGAATCAGCTAGTCCACATTATAAACCACTGGCTGCCACAATCAGCTGCAAGCAATGGTCAGCAATGGTCAGAGAAATCAATAGAGACTAAGCTGAAGACCTGAAAGTTGTTGGAGAGAAAGCATGGGAGTTCAAGGAATTACTCAGGGTGCTAGCACCTCAAGAAGAACAGAAAATAAGTGGAGATGAAGAAGAATGGAAGTGCCTCAAAACAATACGTGTGAGGACTATAGAACAGAGATGTGGATGAGCCAGGTATGGAAATAAGGTACAGAAGGAAAGCTGGTGGTGCAATGCAGAAGTCGAGAAAATCATAAAAAGAAAGAAGTAGTGCAAGAAAAAGTGGGAGATAGAAAGGAAGGACTAGGCTAAGAAGGAATATCAGTTGGTTAATAAAGATGCCAAGAGAGGAGTTGCAATAGCAAAGAACAAGGCATCTGAGGCACCCTACTAGCTTCTGGAAAGTGACTTGGTAGATGGCACAAAGAAACTCTATTAGGTTGTAAGGCAAAGACAGAAACACAGACAAGATAGTCAGACACTGTTCATAAGGGATGCCAACAACAACCTGCTCACCAGTTCACAGGACATCAAAGGCAGATGGAAGGAGGACTTCCTGCAGCTTCTGAATGAAGGAAACCCCAGAGAAGCTGTACTGCCCCAGACACAGCCTATGCTGAAAGAAGAGGAAGAGCCCCCCCCAGAAAAAATAAGAACAGCACTAAGAAAAATGAAGTCAGAGAAAGCATCAGGCTCAGATCAGGTCATAGAAAATATGATCAAAATGTTAAGTGAGAGTGGGGAGAAATGGTTCCTGATGGTACTCATAGCAGTATGGAGGGAAAGGCATACTCCAAATGACTGGAGAATAAGTATTATAGTATCAGTATACAACTGCAAAAGGGACATGCACAGCTGTGGGCAGTAAAGAGATATCAAACTCCCGTCACACTGTATGAAAGTTCTGGAGAACAAGAATACACAGAGGAGTAGAAAGTAGGATGGAAGATGAACAGTTCAGATTCAGATCAGAATGCAGCACAACTGTCTGGATGTTTGCTGTGAGACAGATAGTTGAGAAAAATCTAGGAAATGAGAAAGGAGTCCAAGTGGGCATTCCCAGACTTGGAGAAGCATGTGGCAAGGTGCCAGGAAAGCTGATTTGGGCATCCCAGAAGCACAGGTGTAATTAGTGCAGAGTATGTACAAGGACCTAATGACTCAAGAATGACCTGTGTTCAGTCTGACATCAGGATTCAGCTCTGAGCCCACTGTTGTTCATATTGGTGATGGACTGCATTAGCAAACTTGTCAGAGGGGACAGCTCAGTAAAGATGCTTTATGCATACAATGTGGCATTACAGGCTAACTCTGAGCAAGATCTTCAGCAAAGGATAAGGGAGTGGAATGCAAAACTGAAGGCACTTGGGAGAAAACTGAGTACATGGCAGCAAATGCGGAAACCAGAAGATGCTGAGAATTGAGATAGAAAGAAAGATTGTGGAACAGATTAACACCTTCAAGTATCTGAGAAGGGTGAATGAGGTGAAGGGAAGTCTGAATGAGGAGAGCAAAGCTAAAATAAAAGGGTCTGCCGCCAACTGTCACAGGGTGACAGGGACAGTGTGTGACAGAAGAATGCCAAAGAAGCTGAAAAGTAAGGTGTGACAAACAGCAGTACGACCAGTACTATTGTATGGTACAGAAACCTAGGAAGTTAATCCAGAGCAATTGAGAAAGCTAGGGGTGATGGAGATGAAGTACCTGAGATGGGTGGTGGGATGCACATTGTGAAACATATGATGAAGAAATGAGGACATCAGAGTAGAAGCCAAAGTAGTTCCAATTGAAGAGAAGGTCATGGAGAATAGATTATTGGTGAGGAAGATTTGGGGCAGACAGGAAGTAAGCAAGAGGACGCAAGGGCACCCAGCAACTAGATGGACAGACTGTGCGAGAGAAGACCTGTGACAATTGGGGATGATTGCTGAAGAAGGTAAGAGAATGACAGTGAATGAGATGTTGAAAGTTGACACAGCATCCAAACCCCATGTAGAAAGTGGTAAAAAGGGGGTTGATTATGATGATGATGATAAAGGAAAAAAAAAGCAAACTGAGGTAAGATGGTATGACCCCCAGGATGCCCTTAAGATCCTTAATGACTCTGGGCAAAATTGTGGGCTTTGAACTGGGGGCTGATTGGAGAGTTGGTACACCTAGCAAAGGATATGGACCACTAGGATAGCTGTCAAGTATGACAGAGAGTGGAGAAAAAGATACATATTAAAAAATAAATAAATAAATAAATACAATAATGGCAGGTATTAAAATGTCAGCGTTCAAATAGTCCTTGTGACAAGACAGGCTAAAGTAAGCAGGACTTGTAAGTTATGCTATAAAATAAGGGCTTTTTTGTATAATTATAAAATAACATATGAAAGAAAATACTGACCACTTCACAATTCCCAGCAAATGGAAGCAGGCAGAGTAAACCAAACTCTAAAAATAAATTGTCAAAAAAGACTGCAAGAGCTATTAAGCAATTATTTGTTCACACATTAATGACATTCTTCAATCAAAATTCAACATAATTATATTATACAGTCCACTGCACTGCTGGTTTTGATATTTCTAAAGTTAATTTCAAGATTGTCTCTCTACTCATTATGAATGTTATAAAATGTGATCCCCTAAGTCACATATTATTATCTTAGCTAAAGTTGTAAGACAGGATACATTTGAATGGTCCTTAACGAATGCTGGGTGTGTGTAATGCTAGATTTGCCCATAGTTGGCATGGTTTGATCACAAGGGTGTATCAGTGCACACACACGCGCACACACACACACACACACACACACACACACACACACACACACACACACACACACACACACACTCAAACATACACGCACATGCGCACACATGCACACACATGCACACACGCACACACACACACACACACACACACACACACACACACACACACACACACACACACACACACACACACACACACACCCACATATGCACACATAATCATTACTATCATACAATGCAGTTTCATTCATTAAAAGGAATCTCTTGGCATTTTTAAATAATGGCATTGTATGAAGGGACTTTATTGATCTCCATCTTCATCTGTGGTATTCTGGATACCTTGAGTGATGTATTGTGAATGAGTAAGGCATGTGTATGCTGATACTTGCAGAATACATCTCAGCAATGCAGCTTTCTTTTCCATATTTCTTATTTCTGTTTGTGCCAGCTGCAGATCCAAAACTGACGGTACTTATACCCATTTTGGATCCTCAGACAGCATCAAAATTAAATTGGGCAAAGGCATCAGGTCAGTGTGAGTTCTCTGACAGACATGTAAACATTCAGTCCTAATGTGTGTGCTGTGTAGTTTCTGATTCATGCAGCGCATTAAAAATAGCTTACGTATTGGGAACTGTTGTTTCGGGTGTACACAGAGAGTGATGGTGTGATTTTTTTTTTTACTTTATTTTTTTTAAACACGTGTGATTTTTTTTTTTTTTTTGTATCTCATTCAGGGGAGGGTGAAATAGCATGACTGCTGACTGTAACTTTTTAATCGCCGCAGCTGGTCAGACTTCTTCCTGTGTACAATATTGGTTTTACAATGGGCATGCTGATTGCTTTGTCCATTCAATGTGCATGTGTTTGAATACTAACATGGCTTCTCTGAATGGTAATACTTAACTATATTAATAATCTTGTAGTCATTTTTAATAAGGCCATAAGAATTTAATCCACATGTAAGAAGCCCGATAGTGTAGAATATTAATACTATAAAATGTTAGTGAGCTTTATCTTGTAGTCTAGGATTTGATTCTGCCACCCTTCATATTAGTAGCTACTGTGACTGGGTAAGTCACTTAACAAGACAGGACACCCAGACTGAGCCTGGAAAAAGGTCCACATAGATCTACACTCTCAAACTAATTTGAAAAAAGTCCATGCTTATCAGTGTTCTTCCCTGATTAAACAAAATAAAATAAAATAAATATTTTATGACTGTACCCAAAGTTACATGTATCATCCAGTAGCATCGGGTTGTCCTTAATTCTTTGAGCAGATGGTACAAATGCCAGTGAAAACACCAAACAGAAAGTTAAGTCATTTTAGCATATCTGTATCATTTTATACAAATAAGTCCTATTTGTGTTACAGTAATAACACTGGCACATTGATTCTGTATGGCATTTATATAATTTGTTTAAAGACTACTACCTGCAGTTCCCTATATAAACACATTCATTAGACAACATCAGAGACAATCTTATTTTGAAAGCCTTTCAAAATTTTTAATAGTATTTTTCAGATGTTGTTAACCATTATGTACATTGACTTGATCTGCAGCATCAGACTACTGTAATGTATAGCAAAAAAACATATCCAGATATTAAAAAGGTGCCAGTGCTGCAAACTTGCCTTTGGTGCAGAAGGCTATGGGTTCTCTACCCACACCATGTAAAGGGATTATTACACTGTAGTACAACATAAGGGGGGGGGGCACTGCATTTCTCAATATGTTTTCCTCCAGATGAAATGTTAAACCAAGGCCCCATCAGTTTGAGTTGTTGGTAACTCAGGTAGAGGTAAATTCTCCCTCAGCACTTACAAATATGAGCTAGTTTATATCAGTTCCACTGGCTGAATGCTCCAGCTACTTTTCATGTTTTTATAGATTCATAGGTAGGTTCATAGGTAGGTACTAAGCTATCTGCCCGAGGGCATCTCTAAGCCTAGCCAGAATGTGTTGGCTTTCACCTCCCTTTTAAATTAGTTTCCTGGGCCTCTGTCTAGCAGGGCCATTGATGTGATCCCCGGGGTGAATTTACGATTTCCCATCCACTCGTCAATATTTCTCTTGAAGAGTGTTAGTGAGGTGCTCTGCCTAACATAAACTGGGACTCTATTCCAGAGTGAGGGAAGTCTCTGGGACAGAAATATATCCCTCCAGCATGTCCTGTTTATTGTTGTGTTGAGGTTTAATTCACTGGAGTGTGTGGTTCTCAGAGATTTGGTTTTCTTGAGGTGGAGCACGTCCATTAATTCTGGGTTGGACATGGCCTTATACATCAGGCAGAGATCACCTCTGAGCAGGCGGTAAGCAACTGAGTAGAGCTGGAGTTTCTTTAGTCGAGCTGCTTAGGGCATCTGCTTGAGGCCCATGATCCTCTTGGTGAGGTACTTCTGTGGCCTTTCCAGCTGTTGCAGGTCTCGAGTAAGGTACATTCCAAATGGGGCATTGTACTCTATTATGGGCCTAATGAGTGATGAGTAGAGGGGCACAATGACCTCTCTTGATCTAGATGTGAACCCTTTCATGATTAGGTGGGCTAGATAGAAGGAATTTCTAACTATTTTGGCAATGTGGTTATCAAAGGGGAGGTTGCTATCTACCTGGGTCTCCAGGTCCCTAATTACATCTTCTGTACTTAGTGGATTACCACCTATGTGATAATTCGTGGGCACTTTGTTTTTCCCAAAGGAAATGACAAATGCATTTTTTTATCATTTACCTTGAGGCCATGGTTCTGACACCAGGTATCTGTCTCTGTGAGACCCCTCTGGAGGATGTCTGTGTCATCCAGAGAATCTATTATGGCCCCCAGTTTGCAGTCATCTGTGAACTTGCTTAGCCATAGTCCTCCCATGCTTGCCTGTACCTCAGAGAAGTATATACAGAACAGGAGGGGGTCCCAGGACCGAGCCCTGTGGGACACCACTTGTAACTGGTTTAGAGTCAGACATAGCACCTGCAACTCTGACCACATGTGTTCTATCCATGAGCCAGTTGGCAACCCATCTCGTGACATAGGGGTTAATGTTCAAACTGGTGAGTTTATCTATGATGCCAGAGTGGGGAATGGTGTTGAAGACCTTAGCAAGGTCCAGGTAGGATGTGTGGACTACCTTTCCTTCATCTATGGCCTTGGTAACTGTTTCAAAGAAGTCCACTAAGTTTAGGAGGCATGATCTGCCTTTAACAAAGCCGAATTGGGTGGGGTCCAGTGTCTGGAGGTTCCCAATGTCTCTGTTTATGAGATCCATGATGATTCGCTCCATAGCCTTGCAGACCAGGCTAGTCAGGCTTAGAGGGCGATAGTTCCCAGGTTCTGTTGTGGCACCACCTTTGTGGAATGGGATGACTGTAGCTGTATGCCATTATTTGGGTACATAGCCTGTGGTGAGGCAGAGTTTGAAAAGTGAATTTAGGTGAGGGTTTATTCCATTTTGGAGCTCATGTAAGACGCAGCCTGGGATACCATCCGGTCCCATTAATGCTGTGTTTTTAGCTTTGGGGAGGGCTGTTTTTACCTGCTTGCCTGTGATGTCTGGGGCTCTGCATTCTTCTGGGATGGACACGGGCCCTTTTTGGGGTGGGGGGGGTAAAGTTAGCACTGAACTTGTCAGCCAGGATGTTGGCAATGTCAGTTGGTTCGGTGTATTTTTTTGCCATTTTGCATTAGCTCAGAGCATATCTGAGAGTTTCCACCTAGATTCTTGACATAGCTAAAGAAGGCTTTGTGATTATCTTTAGAGTCCTTGGCAATTTTTCTTTCGAAACTGGCTTTGGATGGTTTTATGAGGGATCGTAGTTTCTTGCTGATATTGATTAGTGATGCCTTTCTTTTTTGGGGATTTTGCTCTATCATGTAATAGTTTCCTCCTTCTGTTGTATAGTTTATTTATGGCCGGGGACCACCAGACTGGTTTCCTCTTTTTGGAGGAGTGAGTCTTAGTTTTACTTGGGATGGCTCGATCCATGCATTCCTGTAGGTGCTCACAGAATGCATTTGTAAATGATTCTGCTGTATGGGCAGCATTATCCTTTAGCAAGGGGGCTTGGAAACTTTCCACCTCAGTCTTGAGAAGTGAGAAGTTGGCTTTTGAAAAGTTTTTCACAGTGGTTTCCTTGACCGGGGGTGGGGTCGGGATGTGGATGCCCAGTGTGATTAGTTTATGATCTGATCTTACCAGCAAGGGGTTTACCTCTGGTGTGGAGCACTGATCCCCCATGTTGGTGATGATCAGGTCCAATATGTTATCACCTCTTTTGGGCATGGTGACCAGCTGTTCCAGGGCATTTGAATTTATAAACTCTAGGAAGCGTTGGGCAAAGGAGTTTTTACTTGAGTAGTTATCCCAGTCAATGTTTGAGTAGTTGAAATCTCCCAATATCATGGTGTTTAGTAGGACCTTTATATTTTCCAATGTTCTCAGGAATGCTGAGTGGGGGTTCTGAGACAAGGTAGGTGATCTTTAGCAAGCTATGATCTGAAAAGCAGCTTTGCCCACTGTTAGTTGCACATGGATGGTCTCCGAGGCCATGTGCTGTGCTACTAACCTGGAGGTGTGAGTATCCTTTATGAAAATGGATACACCCCTCCTTTTTTATTTCAGTCCGGGTCCAAAGGCCGAAAGGTATGGTATGATTTGAAACCTGGTAGTGCTGGGGTGCTCTCTGGAGCCTTGAACCAGGTTCTGTTACTGCACAGATATTGATTTTCTCCATGCTAAGGAGTGCCTCGAGTGCGTGCATTTTGAGGTTTAGACTTCTGGCATTGAGTAGCATTACCCTCAGTTTTGGTTACTTGTATTGTTTAGGGAGGTGGGTTTGTCTTTTGAGCCTTGCCTAAAAAAGGCACTATGGGGGTGGCAAGAGCCTTGGCCAGTATTCGAAAGCCTAAGGGTGACAGGTGCAATCCATCTCTGGCAAAGCA
The DNA here is from genome assembly GCF_019279795.1 of Protopterus annectens. Lineage (NCBI taxonomy): Eukaryota > Metazoa > Chordata > Ceratodontiformes > Protopteridae > Protopterus > Protopterus annectens. Next base: position 814,569,383 of record NC_056733.1, read on the forward strand.
GCGTGGCTTGTTGAGCAAGTCTTCCCAGGCTGACAGACACGGGATCCCTTTTGAATGACACCAATAGCTTAGCCAATTGTTAAAACTGATCATTTTATCTTTGTATTGTGGCATCATTCTTGGTAAGGGCAAGATGCTACTCAGGGTCAGGGTCATACCGGCCTGGGTTACATGATCAGATAGCTCCTCTATGTCTCTTTTCATGTAGTCCAGGGAGGTACATCTCAGGTCATTCACACCAACATGTACAATGACAGAGTCATATTTGTACTTGTTTTGGAGCACTTGTGTTATGTGACAGATCCTGGCAACCGAAAGGCAGCTTACAGTAACCTTCTCCTTGTTCAGTCTAGTGAGTGGAACGTCATTGTGCCTGACAATAGAGTCACCTATTACTAGTGTATTGGGTGTGTTGTTAAGCCTTAAGGGCTGTTGTTGCGTGGCACACTGACTCTATGCAGTATGTAATACGTGGTTGTTTAAGGGTGGAGGTTGCTTGGATGTCTGCTTTGGAGGTCTCTGCTGCTTAGGCAGATTTTTATTTAGAGCCTTCGAGTATGTTTTCATGTATTTATGTGTATTGTTTGCTGGTGCATGTATGACTGGCGTATGTGAGACTGGAAGTGTGGTGCAAGTGTTTCCCTTCTCCTCCTGACTGCCTGTTTCAGCCTTGGGTTGAGAGAGCTTGGCCTCCAGTTTGGCTGTACAGTTGCATCTCTCACATACATTCATGTTTGTTGGAAGGAGGAGAGGGTTGTCTGTGTACATAAGGCAATTGTAACATTGCCTCAAGATTCCCAGATTCACCAGCTGGACTGGAGAGTATACCTGAAACTGCCATTTGGACATGCCTGCATGTGAAAATGAACTGTTTTACTGAGGTGAAGTGTTAGCATTTATTAGTGCTTACTGAGAGCTTGGAGCAAGTGCTGGGCTGTAAAAGGATAGTTAGAGTGCTTTATTTGAGAGTTTGACTAGTTCTAAGGGAAAAATTGAAGAGCAGCCTTCTTGGAGCCTGGAATAGTTTAACCCTAGCTAACCAGCGCTGTGTGGTGCACAAAACCATGCAAAACCGTGCAAATGTGGGTTTTAAGGCAGGGAAATGAAAGAGATAGGAATTAGCCCAAAACGGCCAATAAACTACAAGTTCCTGGGCAGTGACCACTCCTCCAGGGACAGATAGGCTGCTCAAAGCTCCCCATTCTCACTGGTGAACAGAGAAGCGTCCTTCTATCCAAGTAAGGATATGGGAAACACAGGAACTTATATAGACTAGCTTTGAATATTCGGGAAACAAGAATATTTTTTTTTGTTTCTTTTCTTTTTTTTTTTGGCAGAGAATACACTAAACTTTCACAAAAAAAACTTTAAATGCTTATAACAGGCTAGTGCACTTTAGTGTGTAGCCTACAACAGTTAAACAGCACAAAAACAAACTTAAATGACTTTTAAAAAGTGCTAACAGTAATAAACAGTTAAGTATGCAGCAAGGAAGGTTTTTTAAAGCTCAGAAATGCTAGTGATCACTTTTTCGGCAAAATAGCAGTCACAGGAGAAAAATGCAGAGAAAAAATACTTATATCAATTGAAAGTCTCTCTTTAGTCGCTCTGCTGCTTGTAGTACTCTGCAGGACACCACAAGGAGCTTGGCTGAGTAGTATACAAGCGAAAAACCACGCAAATGTGGGTTTTAAGGCAGAGAGATGAAAGAGATAGGAATTAGCCCAAAACGGCCAATAAGCTACAAGTTGCTGGGCTGTGACCACTCCTCCAGAAACAGATAGGCTGCTCAAAGCTCCCCACTCTCACTGGTGAACAGAGAAACTTCCTCTTATCCAAGTAAGGATATGGGCAACACAGGAACTTATAACACAGTCCTGAATTCAGCAGAACCTGAAAACTGGACTAGACTATCTTAGAAAATGTGGGAAACAAGAATTTTTTTTTTTCTTTTTTTGGCAGGGAATACACTAAACTTTCACAAAAAACACTTTAAATGATTTCAACTAAAGATATTAACACTCAGTTAAAAAAGACTGAAACACTTTTCTTCTAAAAGCTTTCCTCTCTACCCTACCTTTCATAGAATTGCAGCTAACAAAATTGCCAGGCCTCTTGCTTTTATGTATAACTTATTCATTGCTACAGGAATTATACCCCCAGCCCTAAAGCATTCCATAATTTTCCCCTGTTCCTAAAATAGAATCACCCAAAACCATGAAAGATGTTTGACCTATATTATCTATGTTTTGACCACTTGCAAAAAAACTTTGAGACGTTCCTGTGCTAGTACTTTCTCATACATCTAAATAGTTGTAGTCTCTGTCAGTTTAATTTCTCCACATATTTTTGGCTTCTAACACAATGGCAGGAATTGGCTCCATTACTAAGTTGGGGGAACAATTATTGTTCATGAAATTAGTATTGTTTCAGTCTTCGATGTTAGTCAAAAGTGCTCTTTTCAGCACCCGTAATGTACCCAGAATGGTCTCCTGTAATTCATAAGTGGTTGCATGTATTAGTTGCATATTTAACTATGATTATTTTTCATTAATTCTTCTATCTGATAAGCAACATGGATCCCAAAATGTCTTTAGCACTACAACAGTTTTACTGACTGCAACAGACTCCATCTACTGTAATATCAATAATACTTTAGTTACAGCTTGACTCCTTGTAGACATGATCAGGTCATCTAAAACAGTAAACCACTAAACAGGAAAAACTATATATTGATCAGAATACCATTAAATGGTCTCAAAGCTACCTTGAGTATAGAATTTTTCAAGTTCATTCCAGAAATACTCTCTATCCACGGTGGTGCAGCGGTAGCGTTGTTGCCTCACAGCAAGAGGTTCTCCCATTCAATTCTCAGCTGGAGTGCGGGGAGTGCCTTCTGCATGTCCTCCCCATGGTTGGGTGGGAGTTCGAAAGACATGCGTAAATGGGCGTACCTTCGTTGAAGGTTGAACGTCGAGCTGGCACCTTGGCTTTCGTGGAAATCTACTGCCAATTATTAGCGGACCGGAGTTCCGCTGTGGCAACCCCTAACCGGGAAAAGCCCAAAGACAAACATTCCAGAAATACCCTCTCAAGGCATCCTCAATAATGGAGATTTTCAAGGTTCTATTTTTGAACAAATATTCCTCTTTTATTAATAGCATTACAGAAGATCTCCCCACATTACATCTCACACTTTATGCATATGACATACTCTTAGAATCAAACAAATACCCACACATTCTACAAATTCAGCTCCAACAATCCTTCCAATGATCAAATGTTTTGTAAACATCAACAGATTAATTAACCACAAAAAAAAAACAAAAAAACAAATGTTATGTTCTTTACATCTCCTCACAATCTAACTCAGTTTTCTGGAATTATCATTACACATAATCAAAACAATACTATTCCATTTGTTTCAGAATATAAATACCTAAGGTCCATCCCTTATCTTCAGTGCTCACAATGGCAATATCAACAGTGAAGTATTTTTACAACTGTAACAGTGCTCTAGAATTTCACACTTACCTCTCATGTTGGAAGAATCTCCTTTGCCAAAAGCGTTCTTCTTCCCAAACTAGATCACACGGGCTGCTATTGTTTACTTTTCATGTTGGCTGCAATACTCAAAAAAACACAGACAACTGACAATAAAATGTGCGGATTTGCTCTTCTTGCTGGCCCTCGAACATATCACTGTAACCTCCTCTGCATGTTAGAGTGGCTTTCCATGATATAAAGGGCAGCCTAATTTCATGGTACTTGACTAAAAAATACTAAACGAAGACTACTGCCCACCAAAGAAAAGAAAATTACCAGTCATATCTACTCATTAAGCAACTCTCAAGAGAATAGCATATTGCTAGACTATCATTTAAAATCGTTATTGGAGAATGTGTCTATCATTATGAACAAAATCCCATCTCAAATTAGGTTATTAAATTCACTAACAGATTTTAAAAATTCATTCTTTGGGCATATGTCTTTATAATCAAATGATTCCAGTTGTGAATGCTACAGAAACTGTGGCTAGCTATAAAACCCCTTGTATTCTCAGTCAGCCATAAATTCGCTAAATTGTATAGGTGTACACAACAGTCTTTTATCTTGCATTTACATATTTATGTATAATTTTCTGCTTCATGTTTAATCTTTTTTTTCATGCTGTGTGCATCATGTGTACTATGGAGCATCTACAGTGATGTATAAACAACAGTTTAGCTACAGTTTATGTCATTTATAATGCTGTTATATAGATCCCTTTCAGCTGGGGTCATGGCTGAAAAGAGTTCACCAGCCCACTTACCTGGTTAACAAATGGTAAATAAATATATTTGATTGCAATTGCAGCTCCTTCAAGTATTGGACATTGCTGTTCATTTTTCCATAAACATTAATAGTTTTCACATCTGTATTGGTGCTGAATGCTAAAAGGCTAAATTTGCTCTAAACTGCCAGATGGTACATACTGGAATTTGTCAGTCTTACTTTTATTAAAATTTTCACTGAATGCTAAACTAGAATAGAATTAAACAATGTCAGATGAATGCTGCATAGCTTTGAATACAGTATACATTTATACTGTGAGACTTTATGATGTATCAGTATACAGTACTTTCCCTGTTATTGCTCCCTAAGTTAATGTTTGGATTTCAAGGGACTTTATTTACCTTGGCTGACATTCTCTGAATTTTCCTCTGGTGATCCCCATTTTATAAATTTCTGCCTACTTTTTTGCCAGCATCTCCTGTTTTCATTGTTTAGATTTTAGCTTGCTTCTATTAAATTGTTGCAGAAGCTGCATGTCAAGTGTGAATTTAATGCTTATCCTTTCTTTGTTTAATTTTAATTGAATGTTATGGAATTGGGAGGGGGTGCCTTTACTTTGGTGAGCTTTCTAGCTCAAACTCTCATTTCTGTTTTATAAAGAACGATAACATATGCAATAAAGTTGTGCTGCAGGTGAGACACCAAAAACTATCATTACTGTAGCAAACAGGTATTAGATCAGCTCCAGATATGCAGAAACCATAGTCAGTGTAATGGTGAGGGAAGCAGAATGGTCTTGAAGATCTGTCAGCTCTAAGGTGCAGAGGGATGGTCTTGTATGTGACCCAGGTGATTCTATTTTGATTAGTGGAGGAGAAGGAATGACTTTGATATTTTACCAGCTCATTAATCTCAGGAAAATAAGGGGCATTCTGACTACTAACAAAGACCAAAGGGAAGACCATACTCTGCCACAGAAAAGTTAGCAGAAACATACCAGTAGATGATTTTGAGGTTAAACTGCCTACACTGATGTTTCTGCACAGCAACACATGCATTGGGCTGCAGGTAGGACACAACTGAAAAAAAGCCCCACAGCTGTCAGGACAGCAGCAAATTGGATCTGCCTGATCTTCTTTTCAGCCACTCTTTTAATCCATAATTATTTATATATTTGCATTTGTTAACTTGGAATTTCTAGCTAGGAAGACCCATTTTCAGTGCTGTCCTGGGGAAAACATTTACAGATATTATGTATTCTGTGGCGGGGCTGTAGATGGCATAAGCTTTAGTAAGAATTGACTCGAGTTAGTATGTCTGGAGATCTCAGGTGGTTGTTGAAACAGAAAAGGTACATTCTCCCCAGGAGTTAAGGAAAGACAGAGCTATAATTACAGGAAATTAAGGCAGAGTGGAGCTATAGTAAGAAGGAGATTTTAAAATCCTGCAACTGAAAGGAAGACTGACTTTGGGATCACTTGAGTATTTTATCCAATGGATGCTCATTATAACTTGGAAGTGATTGACTTTGCCCTAAAATTAAGGAATGCTATTGCCAAGGTAACTTGAAAACGACTGACTGGAGCGTGCCTCTAAAAACACTGTTAAGTCTGCTGGTGGGCAGAAACATGCTTACAGTTTCTGCTTAAATCTGTATATACTGAGTGGGGTGAGGGGGAGATTTCTTCTGTTTTCTGGAAGAAAGAAGATTGAATTATTTAAGAACTCAGTTTTTATTGGTCTCTGCTACATGAACTATTCTGTTATGTTACTAATGAACTATGCTGTGAGCAATTGAAAAGGGGCCTATAGCCTGTACAGAAATTAAAAGGACATTGAAACAAACTGCAGTCCTGCAATTGTTTGATTTATATAACAAATTTTTATGTTCAGCTGTACTCCGAGTGAAGAAACTATGCTGTTATAGTTATATTTCCTTATGTAAATGTCAATATTTCATTTAAAAACATTAATAGTGCATTTATTTTATTCCCCAATCCTGGGCCTAGAGACCTCAGTAAGTCACACAAGATATATACAAAGTAGGTTTTTGAAGGTTTACAGCAGTATGTTGTCGGTGTTGATTATACAGGTATAAAATGACAAACATTAAGAATGTCATGAGTTACAGCATGTAAATGGTATGACTAAATGCAGTAAAATGTACAAAATCATAAAACAAGTAATTGGTTAAGATCATGGCAGGCGAAACTAGATAAAAAGACACTAACATGCAACTGCTAGAAGGTAGTATTGTTGCATATAAAATTGAGTTCAGTGCAATAAGAGGGCATTACTATGAAACTGTTATTAATTATGTGACCCATCAGTTGCATATCCATTGCACATTTGTTTGTCATGAAGGTGGTCAGTCAGCAATGATTTAAACTCTTAGCTATTAGATGTGATCCTAACTGTAACAATTTTCAGATGGAAAACTGAAATGTTAGTTAGTGTTTGTTGGAAGATTTGAGAATGTTGAAAAGAATTGTTAATGATCCTAGGAGGGGCCTTAATGTAAAAATACCTGATAAAGATGGATAGTTTTAGTAGTGCTATACTTTATACTCTGTGAATAAGACAATGCTGAATGGATGCTAGGTAGTAACTGAATCTAAGTCGGTAAAGTTGTAAAGGGAGATGATATGATGAATGATGATGCAATCAGCAGCAAAAATCATTTTTCTGTTGCATCTTTTTCTAGTTTGTAAAGATTTGAAGAGTCAAAATTTGGCAGAAAGTCAGATGAGTAGATATGAGATGGGAGAAGATAAGACCTATCAGTGGTTAATCTCTATTCATCAGTAAGGAAGGATGTGGAGCTGTAGATATGTTGTGAGGTTTGCCTTAGCAGCTGTGTTCTTTATATATACATTCAGTCTGAGAATGTTGTGGAGGGTTACACACAGAAGTTTTGCTAAGTCAACTTCTCATATAGCTGTTGAATTGAGTCTAATGATATGGAGTGAATTACACTTCGTAGAAGCAGCGGAGGCCAAAGATGACTGAATATGGTTCATGCATGTTGTTAATGGAGGGGAGTTGTGGTGGGAGGAAGGACTTTTACTTTGTTATATAGGCACTCTAATGAAGGCCTATAGTTTTATTCAGGAATGGAGTGAGAAAAGAAGTTTGGAGGGAAGTAGTCGTGAGGACAATAGTAAAATCACCTGCATAATAAATGAGTTTGACTGGACCTACCAGGTGAAACATTTTGTTCACATACTGAGTGAAGAAAAGATGATCATTTACTGAACCTTAAAGAACTTTTCTATTAATTGGGAAGATGATGAAAATGATTCATTCTGTTTTACTACTTGAAACCTATTTTATGATAGCTATAAAACCAATGGAAAACCTTAAATAAAAACAGTGTTTCTGAGGATTTACAACACTATATTATGCAATACCATGTTGGATGTTTCAGATAAGTCCAGTAAGATTGCTTCAACAGCTTTATTAGATTGGATTTTTTTCTGACTATATTTCTTGAAGTCAAGCTGAGCTGTGTTTGTTCCATGACTGGAATTTAAACTGTGCTGTGTAATAGAGGTCAGACTGCAGTCTAGGAAGTATTTAAGTAGCTGCATGGATTTTTCCAGCATTTGGATAAAGGGACATTGAGGATGTAGTTATTTAGGATAGTCGGAGGTCTGCTCTTAAATAAGAGGATGACGATTGTCTCTGGAAGAGTGGAAAGTGCAGTCGTATAAATGAATTTATCACAATAGTAGATGTCTGAATGATTACTGCTGTAGTAGTCCTAGCTCTATAGGTTATAATTTTCACAAGATGTAGTAGTCTGCCAGCTTTCAGAGCTTAAGGGGTCCTCCCATGTACCCAGACAGTTGATAGTTTGAGCAGAGCTGTAGAAAATCAACTGTTTGGGCAACGAGTCCTTCAGAGTTTTATTCCAACTGAAAGGGAAAGGCTAGATCTCTAAAGAAGGATAATGTTACATAAAAAAAATCAATGTGCAAACCTTGACAATAAAGAATGTACCAAAATAAGAGGGACAGAGTGAGGGAGCAGCTACTGCAGCAGTGATCATTTGAATATCGACTGTAAGTTTACTTATATGGCTCAACGATATTCTTCATATTGATCACAGCTGCAGTAACCTTAGCTGTATGGGTAGATTACCATAGCCTATCATGAGTGGGAGGAAAGAAGGATGTGGGTTCAGGACCCCTGGAGAATGGCCCTAACAAAGCCTGTTCAAAACCTTGAAAAGGATACTGCGCAATGAGCATTGTCGCCTCACAGTATGACACTTTCTGGTTCGATTCTCAGCTAGAGCGTCTTCTGCGTGGAGACATGCATGAATGGGTGTACCTTCGTTGAAGGTTGTGCATCAGAGCTGGCAACTCGGCACGTAAAAATCTACTGCCAATCATTAGCAGACCGGAGTTCCGCTGTGGCAACCCCTAACCGGGAAAAGCCAAAAGACACAACAACATAGTGCTTTATTAAAGTATGTAAAGAGAACCAAGTTACTGCTTCTAGAATATTTCTATGGTCCATGCCTTTCTAAAAGGACACTGGTTAAGCAAGGGCCATGGTAGAGTTTGCCTTGCCCCTGCCTGGAATTGATTTGTTGTGGTGGATATAAGTAAAGAAGATAACATGTGACAACTATTTGGAGAAAGTCTGCTTTGACACAGACTTTCTTGTTTTTCTTATCTTCATAAGAAATAAATAAATGATCAGAGTTTCTGGAGGTTTAAGTTCTATCAATATAATATGTGTGTTGTCTGTAGAGATCCAGAGTATGAAGAATGCTTTCCTCCTCATTTTAAAGTTCTGAAAAGAAGATAGAGAGATGGAATATATGGCTCAAAATAAACTCAGATACCATTCTTGACATAAAAATATGGGTTCTCAAGGAAACCTTGACTTTGTGGAAAATTAAATAAGAATGACCCACCATGAGAACCTACAAGAAGTCAGACTGGCTACTCACTGTGCTGTAAATTAAATATAGTATTCACAGAAATACATCTGTGTACATCTGATCAGTGAGTAAGATGCAGTAAATATCTTACTCCCCCACCATCACCTTCCTGTTGATATCTACCTACATTATTAGTGTGTCATTTAATTAAACAGTGTTATCAATGCTACTTCACCTATCAGAATCAATATACCACATGCTCATTATGTATGCACAATGTTAACTGGGATGGAAATCTGGCGCAAGGCATGGATTAAAGGCAGTCATCCTTCTATGTTACTGGCTCCCTATACCCTGCCGCTTGCCACCATTAGACCAGTGTTTAGCTTCATGACCTTGGTTGGGGTTACTGACTCCATATACCCTGCTGCTGCTTGCCACCATTAGACCAGTGTTTAGCTTCATGACCTTCTTTGGAGAGATGTAGACACCATAGCTGCTGGGGGTCTTCTCTTGCTATTTGATGCACCGTGTCACTTAACAATTCCCTGAAATTTCACTACCTGTATTTCTTCTCAACCTCAAAGCACCATCAGCTTAACCCTCAAAGCATGAAAGTCTTCTGTTACTCAAACTATCTAACCAGCACTGGTCAAAAGGGAATACCCAAAGTATTAATTAACAGCAACATCCCATACCAAACCATTCACCCTAAAAAGCACCCACTTCCATAATGAGGTATTTTGTGAGTCAGAGACAAATTAGCCACAATAGGGTAAGACCTCATTATAGGCTAACTTGGACATCTCTGAATCCCATTAACTACCAGGAAGTGCAGATCAGCACTTCCTGCTGTGGGTCACATGTTGGCGACTGCATTGTGGAAGAAGAAGCACCTCCCTCAATCAGTCCCACGCTCACAATAAAACACATATGCGCACACACACACACACACACACACACACACACACACACACACACACACACACACACACACACACACAGCGTACCTCATACCAGATCATCCACAAAACCTCCTTTTCCCCTGCCCTGCTAATTCACAGATGATTACAGTTCAGTCATTAATGCCAGACAGTCAGGTTTTGCACTTCATATACTTCAGTGAATGCATACTAGGAAATATGCTTACAACGGGCATATATGCAGGGTCCTGTTCCTCCACCTCATAGTTGACGACAGGATGCAGGAATTTCATAGTGGCCAAGAGCCTCAGTATATATTTCAAAAGAGCATCTGCTGCACTAATTCATTGGTTAATACAAAAGGCTAATGCAAATGGCCCTTATAGCAAGAGTGCATGCTTCAAATCCCCTTCCCCCTCTTCATTAATTTTATTTTTTTAAGCAGTGCCTTTCTAGTGGTTCCAATAGCTTTTATTTAATGTGCTTTTACAGCACTGCATAGTGACCATCCTTCATGCCTAGTGTCTCACCCCCAAACTGTCCCATTCCCTGTACTGATTTAAGTGACATTATGGCATATCTGTTAGAAAGTAATCTCTGGTGTTTAGTGTTCCCCACACCCCCAACTCCCATACTGGTTTAAGTGACATTATGGCATGACTGTTAGAAAGTAATCCCTGGTGTCTAGTGTTCCCCACACCCCTGATCCCCATACTGGTTTAAGTGACATTATAGCATGTCTGTTAGAAAGTAATCCCTGGTGTCTAGTGTTCCCCACACCCCTAATCCCCATACTGGTTTAAGTGACATTATAGCATGTCTGTTAGAAAGTAATCCCTGGTGTCTAGTGCTCCAAACATCCCCTGATCCCCATACTGGCTTAAGTGCCATAAAAGCATGAGTATTATAAAACGATCCCTGGTGTCTAGTGTTCTCCACACTCCCTACCTGAACTAAACCCAAAGCAAACACCCAAAACAAACCCCACTGGTGGAATCCTAACCTGAGCAGGGTATATAACAAAATAAAAATGTCATGGCAAAAACTAGACAGAGCAACTTCAATAAGGAAAACAGCTCTCCAATTCAACTAAACAAGAAACTAAGAGGAATAATTAAGTCTAACAAGGCCAACTACAAGGTCAGGATACTCTCTCAAGCTAAGAACAATCACAAGACCTTCTCCAGCTATATCCTGAACATTAAAGGTAACACACAACAGCACCACCATGACTGATCAGGGAGACATAGTGAATCTACTGGCCAATAAATTCAACTCAAACTTCACCCCCCACCCCACCCCCAGCTACTTCCCCCAACTATTAGCAGGGTTTAGGTTTTGGCTAATGCAAAACCTGTTATTCTATCAACTTTCTAAGTTTTATGAGCAATAAATAAGTGCCCTTAATTTTTGGGCCTTTGTCCTCCCATTATTTATAGCTTTGTCTAGATTTCTTGCTCTGAGAAAAGTACGAGGCTAAATGCCTTTGTAGGCCATTTTATGCCTAGCCATTTTCCACTTCAAAGATGAGAACCAAATTATATCAACCTCCAACCCATTTTGAGAAAGTAATGAGCAAATCATTGTAGTCAGGGTCTTGTTAAAAACTGCTACTGCTTTGTAACTATACAGTAAATGTACAGTAGCACTAAGTGACTGCTACTAAAAAAAAAAAAACGCCACATATTATGTTATGACTTATGCAGGACTTCCTTCCCGCAAAAGGACTACAGCAAAATCCCTTGAAAAATATTCATTTCCAAAACAGCATTTGATTATTTACTGCTCTTATTCACGTAAGAGTTTATGCATGAAAAGCATATCTGAAAGAACATGGACAAGCACACAGACAAACATGCATCAAACACAATCACACACACAAACACACATGCGTGTTTACATATTAAGTATTCTTATGATTTTCCTGTTTGTCAAAAACTAAAAGTCTTTTCAGACAGCCATGCAAATAATGTTGTTTGCAGGAGACAACTATAAATAATTGCAATTATGTCAAATTCCAGCATATCAATATATTTCTGCTGTTAAATGTTAAATTCATGTTTATAATTTTCACTCAAGTATCTTTCATAGTATGTGGCATACAGCCAAACCTTTCCAGACGAATCTACATAAAGCAGAACATTTTTTTGTTGTTGCTGGTTTACAGAACTAAGAATACTGTAAGGCTATATCAGAGAGATAAATGTCATATTTATATGGAGAATGCATTACGTTAGGAGCACACTTTATTATTATGTCTTCAGCAAAACACATTAGGTATGTTTTATTAGTTTTATGCCACTGCGGAAATGCAATAGATGTTCCGTTCCGTTATTACTTCTTCATCATTATGCAGTGAGTGGTCTGTTCTATTTTGGTTCCTTCTGAAAGGCATCTGGTACATTATACACCCTGATGAATACACTCTGCTACACTACATTTAAAATTCATAAATAACACGATGTACTCTATTGTTTGTACATTAGCAACATGGCAGACATAAGGACTTGTTTTATTATTTACACAGCTGCGACACACATTTTTAAGAATTTGTTGGCTTCTGTACAGATTTTTTTCTTTCTACAGTACCTTAATTCATAAAGATTTTACAGTGCTTTCATAGAAGTCACTAGATTTGTAGATAGTTTTTGTCATTCCATAAATTAAAATAATAAGCCTACAATTTGCATCTTTTTTTATTTAGTACAATTGTATATATGAATTATATATCGAAATGGATGCAAGTTATTTATTTATTTTTTTAAATCTGCCTCTAAGTAATAACCAATATCAGAAACAGGCCATCAAATGCTTCTTTTAAGAAATCAGTTATTCCTACTTTCCAATGTGGCTTAAAAGTCTACTGATTTATTGTTTGTTTTTTTTTTTTTTTTTTGTTTTTTTGGCTGCAATACAGAAAACCATGGAGACCTCTAATAATAAAGAAGGATTTTCCCACCAAATAAAAATGGCAACATCTTCCACTTTAGCAAGAGAATATCTGCCCCTAATGCTTTTATGCAGCAGAGGTAATGAATATTTTTGTCTAATTTTTTGTGAACAATGCTTCAACAGCTGGTTAGTCAGATGTATCTAGAGAGTACATTTCTTGGCTTGCTCAGGATTATAACACTAATTCACATGCTTGCTTTTTAATTACAGAATAAAAAATGTTATGTTACAGTAATTTTGAATAAGATAAGTATAATTTTTTTGTCTCACTATTGTAGAAATAATGATGCCATGTATAGCATGTATTTGAGATTCAGGAAGCAGAGCCGGTATGACGCTGCTGAGTTACAACATTTATAAATCTACACAGAACTTTTGAGTATCTACAGTTATAAAATGGTGAAAATGTCTGTACTTTAACATGTTCTATAATCAAGACAGCATGTTTAGAGCCTACTTGATGCAAATGATTATGAGAGGTTAAGCCCAGATAGAGTTAATATACATTTAATTACCAACTCTTTCAACCTTTTATTCATATAATTTCTAAACAACATCTGCACCCCGACCCCAACCCCATGTAGAAAATGAGAAAAGGGGGTTGATGATGATGATGATTGTGATCAGCGGGCAAGGGTCAGGGTGGCAGAAAGTTGAATAGGGTATGTTTGACTTCTGTCTCCCTAGTAACAATTTCCCTGTCATTTTGTGAAATTTCTAGACATTCTCAGGAAAGAGTGAGTGAGACAAAGCCCCCTCCATGGCCTCACTCCATCTAAGGTATCGTATGAGGAGTCATGCTTTGTATACGTCCATGAATAGTAGTGACTATGATCTATGATCTTTAAGGACAGCTGAGCACTTCAGCTTGTCATGGAGGATGAATACAGCTACCCTGTGAAGGAGCTTCATTTCTCTCGCTTGCAGTTATAATCTCAACCTTTCGGTCACTCCTCAAAGCTTATGAACATTGGTGAGGATGAAGACACAGACTGACCAGTTATCTGTCAACCTCAATCTATGACTCTGCATCTGTTTCACCATCACAATTAAATCCAAAGGCTGCACTACTACTCTTACACTTACCCACTGGTCAATCCCCTCAGCTGATCTTCCTTCACGCGTGGTCAAGGTTCCAAGAGACTTATATTCTTCCACATGAGTTCACCTCTATGTCCTCACTGTATGGTACAGTCCACTCTGTTCTGGGGAAAAACATGACTTCTGACTGAGATTTTCATCCCAGGTTCACATGTAGCAGTGAAATGCTTCAGTCTATGCTGAACATCACAGTTTGAGGAACAAGAAGTCAACACCAACTGCAAACTGCCAAGATATAACCCTCATATCCCCAGAATGAATACCTAGATAAGGTTTTTGCCCCATGATATTTCATCCATAACAAATCAAGAACAGGAGGGGAGACAAGAAAAACCTTTTATATTCTCTTACACCCATCAAAAGTATATTCAACAACAACAATGCAAACACAATTTGTGTTCCTCAGATACAATAAAAATATAAGTATTTTGTTTTTTCAAGCAGGCATTAAAACGTGACTGGGCGAGGAATTGTATACTATGCAGTTTTCCTACTTTCATATGTTCTGCAGCACTCTATAACTTCAGTATAATTTTTGCCTTCATTTTTTAATACTAGAAAACTTCTTCCAGGTCAGTTCCATGCACTCTTGTAGTATTGCAACCTGGGGCAGAGTGAATGGGATGGCTGCCCTAGGTACATGCAGTTAGTAATTGCAACTGGCAGCACAGAACAACTATCCTACTAGGCATGAGTGTAGCACAGGGACTCCTTTAAGCAATACTGAGCTGCTTAAATGAATGTGCTTAGTAGCTGTGTGTGTCTTAGTGACTGCAGCAAGGAGTTTGTACAAATTCTTTCTTATAGTTCAAAGGACCATTTTTTTCAACCTCAGAAAACCCATTTTTCATTTGCTGTGGTTCCCTATTTGAGTCTATATTATCTTGCCAAAAGACGTGTTCAGTGAGCACGTCTTCATCAGCAAATAAACAGCGCACACTGAAACCAACAAAAAGCCACATCAGTGACTTTTTCTCAGGGGAAAAAAGCTCTTGGTCTACTAAACACCACACAAACCTTCGAACCCTACAAAGTGAGGGACTTCGCCCCACACCCCCCCAGTGTGGGAGGCTGTGCCCCCCCCACCCCCCTCTAATAAGTATACCAACTCTGAGATCACACTACAGTGGGGAAAATGGCAAATCCCCGATGATCACCAAGCGCTTTTTCCCCCTGGGAAAAAAAGTCGCTGATGTGGCCTTTCGCTGATTTCAGTGTTCGTTGTTCATTTGCCGATGAAGACATGTTCACTGAGCTTGTCTTTCAACAAAATAATATATACACCCCTCTATTTCAGGATAATAGGGACACTAGTAAACCACTCAATGACAAAATAACAAAGAAAACCACTGACCAGTGAAAAACACACTGCACATAATAATATTTAAATATTTAACAGAAAAACTCTAGCACCTCAGCAAACACCGCATTCTAGGAGTTAATACACAATAAAAAAGCACTGCTATATATATCACACACATTCAAAATAATTAAACAAATAAACAATTAACCTATTGAGACTCAGCAATTATAAAAAAAAACTCTCCAATTACATTCCTTATTCAAACCATGGGGAGACAAAGTATTAAATTTAAGAATAAAAATTGTTTCTTTATAAAGTAATTTATTCTTTAACAGTGTGACATCTCTAGCAAAAATCTGTTCCAAAATGCATGCTTTCAAATTAATGAATTCCAATTTCCCCTTCATGTGCCAGGTTGAAATGCATGGCCACTGGATTATCATAATTTTTGTTTTTTTATGTCTCTAATGTGCTCTTGTAGTCTCACCTTAAAAACTGTTTTAGTCTCCCTATATAAAAAAGGCCACAAGGGCAGAAGAGAGCATATATTACATTTTTGTAATGCAAGTATAAGATGCTACGGGGCAAAATCTTACTCCAATGATTTTATCAGAAGATCTCACAATATTCCTGCATACTGAACATTTTCTACAAGGAATAGTTCCACAAGCATTAGATGATGCATTCAAAACATCACTAGGGACAATAAATGTGTTATGTACCACCATGTCCTTAACATTTCTACCTCTCTTATAAGATATAAGTGGAATCTTATACAAATCATTAACACCATTCCTACTATTAAAGAGAAAAGGCCAATAATATTTAACAATACTAACCACTTCATGACTAAAAATATTAAAAGAAGTAACAAAATAAACTTCTCCCCCCACAGCGTATAGATTTATTATACTTAAAATCTACTTTATCTTCGGAATTATTTCTACTAGCTAAATTATATACTCCCTCATGTAATTGAAATAACTTTTTTAAGGATTGAATAATTAATTCTTCATCATAACCTCATTGCTTAAAAGCAATCCATGTATGTATTTCATTCTTAAGTATTTTAGGATCATTACATAGCCTACTTACTCTTAAAAGTTCATTGCATGGTAAGGCCTTTATCACATGGGGGGGTGACAGCTCTTACTATCTAAAAATGTATTTCATCACTCAATTTCCTATATATACTGGTGCTTATGGTATTACCATAAACTTCAAGTTTGAATTCCAAGTAAGTGATAGATTTACCTGTTTGTGAACCATCAAACTGCAAGTTAAAATGATTACTTTGCAAGTCATTCAAAAATGATGAAATTAAATTTTCGCCCCTTACATAAAAAAAATCAAATCATCAATATACCTTTAGTATAAAACTACAAAATCTCTAAAAAACGTAGTTTATATAAATAATCAATTTCAAATAAACCCATAACTAAATTAGCATACATCATTGCGAATGATGCATCCATAGCTGTCCCTTGCTGTTGTTGGTAGATACACTGATTAAACTCAAAATAAATATTAGTTAAACTAAAATAAATCAATTTGATAACATAATCACTCACTGGACTTGCACCTAGAAAAAACCTTAAAGCTTCTAAGCCTAACATATGTGAAATACTGGTTTAAAGACTTTTCACATCTATGACAATCTAAAAAAAGTATTTTTCACACTTTACTGTCTTAACCTTTTCCAAAAAAATCAAAAGAGTCTTTAATATAATACTCTAATCTTACCACATATTTTAACAAATAGGAATGGAGAAATACCCCTATACCATGTAAAGAAGTATTTTTCGGCTGCTACTATTGGTTGGCCTGGAGGAGAAACCAAACTTTTGTGAATTTTAGGTAGGCAATAAAATTTAGCTAAAGAGTTACCCTCTGGATTAAACTTTACCTCCACGTCTTGTTTTGTAAAGTAGCCTAACCTATGATCTTTCTCTATCAATTCTTTAAAATTAGAAATAGCCACATAATAATCACTCTCCCTTACCTGTTTATATACCTTATCATCAGAGCAAGTGATCCATACACATTTTTAAATATTGTCTATGATGAATTCCAATTTTTTGACCCTTATCAGAAGGTTTTATGACTATATCATATCTTTTACTCAAATTTAACAATGCCTTCCATTCATTTCTTGTTAAATTATATTGCACATTCTCTTTTGCAGAAAAAAATTATTCTAATTTGATTTCTAAAGCATAATTAGTCATCATAGAAAACTGTTGTATAACTTCATTAGAAAAAGGAAGAACAAACTTGCTCTTATGTGGTATGCTTGAAGTATCTAATAAACAGTAAGCATTTATATTATCCACTGAATCAACAGAAGAGTTACAAGAGAAAAATACATCATATTCATCATCTTTACTTTCAAATGTGTTAGAAAGAGTATCATCATAAAATGATTCAATAGATGCAACTTCTTAACAAGTTGAAAAAATTCTGTTTGTAAAAAATGTTTCCTAGGGAAAGATGTGGGTACAAATTTCAACCCATGTTGTAACACTGAAAACTCAGCATCAGAAAAGTCAATGCCTGACAAGTTAACAAAAAACCCATTAAAGTCCTTAATAGCAGTTTGTCTTATCACATAACAAACATTTTCTAAGTCAATACTTAATTTTCTTACTGTTCTGTTTGAAATATTGTCCATCCTTGTTCCCTTTATAGCGTCTCCTTTTTCCATTTCTATTACATTCGGTATTCTTCCCTGGGCCACAGAAATTATCCTTCCAACAATTTGGTTGTCTGGGTGGTGGTAAAGGGGGGTAACCATTCTCTTCACCCTCAGACTCTCCTGTGCTGTTTGTCACTTCCGAAGAAGCAAAGGAGACATTAAGCTGCTTTTTCATTTACCAGAAATAGTTTTATGCCTTCCTCCATCCTCCAGAATGGTTGATTTTTTAAAAGCTTTTCTGGACTTATAATCACAAATATCTCTTTCCAGTTTATGGATCTTTCTTTTGATGATGTCACTCGATGCTTCTTCTAGCTTGTAATTAAAGGAACAGATCAGCTGTTCAAAACGGGTAGCACCTAACTGGAAAGAGTAGAAGAGGAAGCAGCAATATCTTCTCTAAGTTTACACTGTTTGATAGCATCCCTTTCAATTAATATATGCAGCCACTCCTTCACACATTGTGAACAGCAGCAACCCACCTAACTTCATAGTCTGCTTCAATAGTGTCAGAGGTATCAAATGGAGTGATAGGGCATTTTATAAACCTTAAACCATGAGGGGTAATGTCAATATCTAGATACCGCTTTAAGCCCAAGATGTTAAAATCTAAAGCGTTCTCTTTAAAAAGCAACCTTTCCAATGAATCTACATTACCATGAATGTCCGAAGAAAAATATGTAGATTCAGCTTTATCCATTCTTTGAAATGAATTATTTGATCTTTTATTTCTGCCTTCTTTGAGCAGTCATTCCCAGGACCTGACTGACTCCATGCTCATGGCTCCTGAAGTGCCTTCCTTGGAGTGGTCCCTAGTTTGAAGACCAAAATTCTAAATAGTCGTGGAATCCAAGGAGTAATAATGAAAAATACGTGGCAGCTGTATAGCTGGCTCACTGGCCATAAATGGACATGCCAGTAAACCCCTCAATGACAAAATATCAAAGAAAGCCACTGACTAGTGAAAAATGCACTGCACACGATAATATTTAAATATTTAATACAAAAACTCTAGTGTCTTGTCAAACACAGCCTTCTCAGAGTTAATACACAATACAAAAGCACTGGTATATATATCACACACATTCAAAACAATTAAACAATTAAACAATTAACCTATTGAGACTCAGCAATTAAAAAAAAAACTCTCTAATTACATTCCTTATTCAAGCCATTGGGAAATAAAGTATTAAATTTAAGAATAAAAATTGTTTCTTTATAAAGTAATTTATTCTTTAACAGTACAATATCTCTAACAAAAATCTGTTCCAAAATACATGCTTTTAAATTAATGAATTCCAATTTCCCCTTCATGTGCCAGGTTGAAATGCATGGCCACTGGATTATCATAATTTTTGGGGAGTTTTGTCTCTAATGTGCTCCTGTAGTCTCACCTTAAAAACTATTTTAGTCTCCCCTATATAAAAAAGGCCACAAGGACAGGAGAGAGCATATATTACACCTTTTGTAATCGAAGTATAAGATGCTATGGGGCACAATTTCACCCCGTTGATTTTATCAAAAGATCTCACAATATTCCTGCATACTGAACATTTTTCACAAGGAATAGTTCCACAAGCATTAGGTGATACATTCAAAGCATCACTAGGGGCAATAAATGTTATGTAACAGGGACACCAGTCTGTGAACTGATCATCATGCCAATTGACCTAGCTGCAACTCTTGCATACAGGCACTGATCTTTCCATGTGTCTTGCTTTTAGTAAAATAAATGTTTCTTCATCTTATTTTTACTTGCCTTTCTAGCCTCACAATGAGTTTTCTTTTACTGAAAAGCTATCTTAGTCTATGAAAGGCATAAACATGGAATTGTTGAAGTACAAGGGCCACTACAACCATCTAAGCTGTCCGTTAATCTCATTGCTCCCTACGAATGCCTTATTTCTTCCTTCATTCAACTACATTTGCTTTGAGTCTATCCTCAGTCCTCTTAAAGTGCAGCCTCATCAGGAAGGTTTTTCCATGCAATCTACTCTGCAAAAACTACATCACACTATCTCGCAGTTGTCCTTCTGGCATCTTAATATTTTGTCTTATTTTTATTGTGGACCTCCTTTTCAGAAATATGCTGCCCTTTTCAACTTTAAATTACATTTTGACAATAACTCTTCTCTCCATATTTGTTTAAAGTTTGTTTAGTCTCTCCTCTCCATGGATAATACCTATATAATCTTTCTTTTGTTTTTTTTTTTTTGTTTTCTTTTCTTTTTTCATAGCCTCCACTCTATCAATGCATTTGCAGAGGCACGGTCTCCAAGAATAGTTTGCAGTAATCCAAATGCGGTCTCACCAGCTATCTTTGCTGTGAATGTCAGGGCAGATGTCTTACTCAAATTGTGTCACAGATCCCTGTAAATTATGACCACATCAGTGACCCATAAACAGCATTGTAGACTCCATGATCCATTAATGCATTACTCCTGAGCGGCAGTCCACCAAATGCAGTTCTACCAAAACCTGACCAGAAGGTGTCATCTGACAGTGTCCCTAGAGGTGCAATCGACAAGATGAAACTAGGCAGTAGTAGATGAACTGGAGCACAGAGAGATGAAGACATGGAAGAGACAACACCTGAAGTCATTGCTGCTGTATATCCAACCACACAGTAATATTGAGAAAAAGAACTATGCTTGTAACAGATAGCTGCATCCACCACTGGGGGAAAAAAACAATAAATGGAAAGAACTACTGGTGTTGGCTCTACAAAATAAACCCTGGCTTCAAGGGAAAAGCAAACAGTATTGCTACCCCAGAAGGGGAGAAACTCATAAAGACTGCAGGCCACCATTACCCCTAAAGCACTCAGGACATGGAGATTACATTCAGCAGCAGAACCAAGGAAGAGGCCATTGTTAGCAATGATATCTCAGCTGTCGTTTATCAAAGACATGCAGCCAGCACTTTTGATGAGGTTCTATAAAATGTATCTCTAAAAGGGTCCATCCAGCAGATGCTAGGATACAAGAGAAGGAGAGTGGGAGCTGATCACCATAGTGGTAGTCACAGAGGAGGACATGCTATTATAGGACGGTGCAGTGGTGCAGCAGTAACATTGTCACCTTACAGCAAAAGGCTTTCCAGTTCGATTCTTGGCTGGGGTGCCTTCTGTGTGAAGTCTGCATGTCCTCCCTGCATTTGTGTGGGTTTCCTCCAAGTGCTCTGGTTTCCTTCCACGTTACAAAGACATGCATCTGGAGCATTTCTCCCAGGGCCTCCGCTGAAAATTGGCTTTGTTCCAAGTCGGACTTTCTCGGTAAATAAATAAATATTTAAGTCCTACATTGTTATCTCTTTCCAATTGATGATCAATAAAGGCAAGGCTAGGATTTAAGTAAAGCCCAAATCAGTTACCTGCTAACAAACTCAATGCCTAATGGATGGGACATTTTTCCATTTGGACTACTGTATGCCAGCAAGTTTACCCAAAATGTTGGGTTATTAGAAACAGTTGGAATAAACAGTGTGATCTGCCAAGAAGCAGCCAGTATACAACAAAGTGTTTACTTTGGAGTTGGATCGGCTCTGAAGCTGCTAGTGTTGCACTACTCCTACAATATATAATTTTTGATTTTGAAAAAGTGGCTGATGATGAATATCATGAACATTTTCCTAACAGGATCTGTGGCTGACACTGTCATCATTTTAATAGGTGAAGGATACAGAAGTGTGGAATCAGGGGAAAATATGAAAACAGCAATGAAATTTAGGCTGAAATAAAACAGTTGTTCCCACAATCCTTCCCTACCAGCCCTCCTAAATAATATCCCTGGTGCTTATGACATGTTGTACTGTAAGCATATAGAAGTGGCTACTGTGATTTATGAATGTCTAATGGATCTGTATATTCTTTGACGACCCAGAGATATACTACCTGCATCTCCAAAGCATAATACCTGCCCCGACTTTTCCCCAAATAGTTCTGGTCCCTACAGGACACAACCAACAGCAATCTGCCTAGAACACAGAACAGTTAGCAACATAGCATTATCTTGTTCTAAGGTGGTGAGAGTTGCCAGAGATCTTTTGGTGAACTGACATGAGCAGAACCACAAGTATGCTGTAACAGATAACATCATGAGGGAACTGCCTCCCCCTAGAAGATAATAGTGACAAATGTTTAGCAATGCCCTCCATGCTTTGCTGCCTTATTGAGGAAACTAGCTGAACATTGAACATCTTTATGTGGCTGTGCATCACTTTTCCATATAACTAAATTGAATACCTCTGAATAGTGGTGTGACTTATTAATGTAACTAGACCAAATACCTCTGTATCACAGTGTCACTTTTTAATGTAACTAGACCAAATGCCTTTAAGGGGTAGTGTCACTTGTTAATGTTACTAAGCTAAATACCTCTGCGTGGTAGTGTCACTCATTAATGTAACTAGACCAAATACCTCTGCATGGTAATGCCTCTTATTAATGTAACTAGACGAAATACCTCTGCGTGGTAGTGTCACTTGTTAATGTAACTAGACCAAATACCTCTGCATGGTAGTGCATCTTATTAATGTAACTAGACCAGATACCTCTGTGTGGTAGTGCCTCTTATTAATGTAACTAGACCAAATACTTCTGCATGGTAGTGTCACTTGTAACTAGACCAAATGCCTTTAAGGGGTAGTGTCACTTGTTAATGTTACTAAGCTAGATACCTCTGTGTAGTAGTGTCACTCATTAATGTAACTAGACCAAATACCTCTGCATGGTAGTGCCTCTTATTAATGCAACTAGACCAAATACCTCTGTGTGGTAATGTTACTTATTAATGTAACTAGACCAAATACCTCTGCATGGTAGTGTCACTTGTTACTATAACTAGACCAAATATCTCTCATGGTTAGTGTCACTTATTAACATAACTAGACCAAGTACCTATCATTGGTAGTGTCATTTATTAATGCAACTAGACCAAATACCTCTGTGTGGTAATGTTACTTATTAATGTAACTAGATCAAATACCTCTTCATGGTAGTGGCACTTGTTAATGTAACTAGACTAAATATCACTGTGTGGTAGTGAGTCACTTGTCAATGTAACTATGATGAAAGAAGATACTGCCAGCCCAGCTAGATGGAATTTTGTAAATGATTATATGTCATTTGTGAATATCAACATGATTTATAGAAGATGCTTGTGTTACAACTGTATTAGAACTGTATGTCATGTGTATATCAAACTGCGTGTACAGACGCATGTGTTGGAAAGGGTATTTGTAGAGTGCTGTTTGAAATGTAGCTGCAGTGTGCTCTACTGGAAGAGAACAGAAATGTACACACACTATTGTAACTGTTTAAATGTATATATTTTAACAGTGGAAAATGGGATGCAGAAGGTTAACTTCAGTCTAGTAAATTTTAGAAAAAAATGACTGAAATTAAATTACTTTATGGCTAGGCCATAAAAGATGGTATCTTTCAGTTTTCAATATGCTAAGAAACTTACTGTATTGTCTTCATGGTGAATTAATTACTGGTCTTGAAAACATGAATGAATGCAATTGTTTTATGACTTCCAGTATCTGCCAGAGATCTGAGGAGAAGTCTTGTCTGTATATTTTAACAGCTAGATGCTAAACACTGCCAGCTTTATCAATGGTTGTTTTGGGCCTGGGAACTAAACATCAGATGACATGACATGACATGATTTCATTCTGCAAGCTATCCCAGCAGTAATATTTTAGATATTAATTTGAGAGGTCTTTTAGTGAGACAGAGCATTCTGCATTCTGTCTTGGACCTGACAACAACTATAATATCCATTCACCACATCTGCCTTGCTCTGTTATTAAGTTCTTACATTATAGTAATTCTCTTAGATTCAGTCAGGAATATAGTGCAGCTTAGTATAGATATTTTTCTTTATTTATTTGAGACTGTCCTGAAATGTTGTTTTAAATATTTCCTGTGGTTTTTAACTCTGATGTCACTCTGAATATATATATATATATATATATATATATATATATATATATATATATATATATATATTATTGTCTTATTCTTTTATTATTTATTATTAACTATAGTTAAACCTTTCATTGTGGATGATCTGTGTAGAGATATATGAGTATTGAGAGTACTTGCATATTTATTTTGTGACACTGTGTGGGCCACTCCTAATAGCTTTGCTCTTGGACAAACTACCATTTGTGTTAATATTAATATTACACAGAATATTGTACACTCTTAAGGTAGCTGGCAGGAGTGACTGGTGGCAGTAAAAACTACCTTATAGACTGTGCAGAAGGAGGCATAGCTAGTAAACCTGTGCCAGCCTTTCCCAGGTGTGTGTATGTGTGTGTGTGTGTGTGTGTGTGTGTGTGTGTGTGTGTGTGTGTGTGTGTGTGTGTGTGTGTGTGTGTGTGTGTGTAAATCAAATCTCAAAGAGTGTGTGTGTGTGTCAGCTATTTGGGCAGGAACACAAAGCACTGGTAGGACAGAGAGGGTGCTGGAGGTCTTGGCTTGGTCACTCAGCTGAGATCCCAACTCTATAGCCATGCCAGGTGGGAGTCTTATTGGGGATCTGGAGAAAGAGTGAGAAACCAACCTCAAACTGACTGTGGTCTCTGTGTGCTCTTAATGAAATTTGCACTTGAGACTTGCATCTGGAAATACTGTGTGTGTACTTGTCATCCTCCCAGTGTATGTCCTGCACTGGTTCCAGTGGTGAGAATTGACGCTCCTTGATTACTGGTGCAGTAGAGGGCTGTCACAGTAATTAGTCCAAATGCCTTTGCATATTAGTACATCACTTCTCAATATAACAAGATCAAATACCTCTGCATAATAGCACATCACTTCTCAATGTAACTACACCCAATATTTCTTAATGGTAGTACATCACTTCTCAATGTAACTAGACTGAATAGCTTTGTGTCATAGTGTATAAATTGTTAATGTAATTAAGATGAATAGCTTTGTGTGATGGTGTGCCACTTGTTAATGTAACTAAGCTGAATAGTTTTGTGTGATGGTGTGTCACTTGTCAATGTGGCTAGGCTGTATAGTTTTGTGTGATGGTGTGTCACTTGTCAGTGTAACTAGGCTGTATAGTTTTGTGTGATGGGGTGTCACTTGTCAATGTAACTAGGCTGTATAGTTTTGTGTGATGGTGTGTCACTTGTCAATGTAACTAGGTTGAATAGTTTTCTGTGATGTTGTGTGTCAATGTAACTAGGCTGAATAACTTTGTGTGATGGTGTTTCATTTGTTAATGTCACTTGCTTGATTTTTTGACTGTAATTGGTGATGGTATATGATCAGTAATTGTTCTCCCTTCTAGATTTTGTATAGCTCTAACTACAGTTGTCTTGCAGCCTTGCCAATATCCATGTCATGTCACATTGCAGGGTGTGTCTGGATCTGACATTGAACTTGCCTTGGTGTCAGTAGGATGTGTGAGCAACAAAATATGTTTCAGCCAATGTGCATTTTATGTGGGGGATATCTGCATTATAACTATCTTCTGAATTTGCTCCATGATGGAAGACTTTCACTTCATGGATATCTGCAACAATTTCTGGGTAGGATACAGTGCAGTGCTACAGCAGTGGATTGTTAATCTGAGTTTGGGGATTGGGGTCCCCTATATGTGTTTAAAGTTAAATCCTCCATAATCTGCATTTTTCTTTATTTTTCTTTTCACAACCTGTCTACATCTAATAATTCAATGACTAATCTGTTCACTAAACAATACTACATTATGCTACTTGGGAAAGATATATCATTATTGTAAATACTTAAATGTACTAGTTGTATTTACTTCATTTTGTTTTATTGTTATTGCAGTTATTCATTTCACCTGATTACTGCATATGTAATTTTTGCTTATGTTGTATTGCTGCACTGTTTTTCTTGGGTTTTGTATATTGCCTACTATGCTAAATTTTTAAGTTTGTATTTCTGGAGCTTTTCTCCTCGGGTCTCCACTGAAAATGGGCCATTGGCTCAGATGGACTAACCCGGTTAACAAATGTCAAAATAAAATAAACAAATAAATAAATAAATAAATAAATAAATATTCACTGTCCCATTTTCAATGCATTGTGCTCATGTCTTTCAGTTCCACATGCTCACAACATGTCCATATCAATATTACAGTAGTACTGATTTTTTAACAAAGTACTATATGAATGATTGTTTTTTTTTTTTATGGAAAAAGTTTGTATCACTTTACATATGCTAGCATATTACCATTCAGCCAGGTTACATTATTTGCATTCCAACATGTTCATTTGTTCCTAAGGCTGGCAAGAATGCTAAATACCAAGAAAGCCACAAAGACAACTTTTTGAGGAACTGTTTTATTTCATTTTGCCTTTTTAACCCCCAAAACATCAAAGTTTGATCTTTGATTCATCACAAATTTATACATTCTTGTAAACAGCCACAGTATAAAGTCAGCTCTCTGATACAATTGATTTCTCAGAATCTCCTGCCAGCAGGTCTAGAGGTTGATGTGGTAGTTGAAGTCTTTCAAGTTCCTTTTTGAAAAAAAGTAAGACATTAATTACTCCTTTCAACAGATGACACAGTATCTGAGTGGTGACTAGCTCATTCTGGCATATGCAGATATTCTGCCCACACACCAGAGGACAGGCTCTTCCCTATGGTACCCTTCTGCAGGACTTTATCACTCAGGTTCAGTGGTACAACTCTAGCCACTTTCTAAGTTCAGACAGCTGTCTCTTCATTTTCTAACCTATTGTACCTCAGCTGCCCATTTTGTTCCAAGTCTTACACTCAGCCTCAAAAATTCCCTTTTTCCGGACATTCACCAGTGTAACTATCAGCCATATTAAATGTGGTGGGACAATGCAAAATTCCCTCTTAGTGCACTGCAAGCTTCAAAATATTAGCATGACTCTTTAAATGTTAATCAAAAAGAATTTGGGAGCTGTGTAGTAATACTTGCATAATATAATGCCTTATGTTTTTTTATTTTCTCAAGAGATGCACAGCCATACATAGGTTTACAGGTTCATAGGTTGGTACTAGGCTATCGGCCGTAGGGCCTATACAAGCCTAGCCATAATAAATCCCTGGATATTTCTTCCCACAATATTTACTTCTCTGGACCCCTGTCTAGCAGGGTGACTGACATGATCCCCAGGGTGAATTTCAAATCTCCCATCCAATCATCAAGGTTCCTTTTGAAGAGGGCCAAGGAGGTGCCCTGCTTGACATGTATGGGCAGTCTATTCCAGAGTATGGGGAGTCTTCAGGTCAGGAACCTATCCCTCCAGCATTTTTTGTTCATTGTGATGACAAGGTTTAGAACCCTGCAGCGTGTGGCTCTGAGGGATTGGGATTTCTTTAAGTGGAACATGTCCAACAGCTTAGGGTTTGACATGGCCTTGTATGTTAAACAGAGATCACCTCTGAGTAGACAATATGCCACAGAGTATAGCTGGAATTTTTTTAGACGGTCAGCATATGTCATCTGCTTTAGGCCTGTGATTCTTTTAGTGAGGTATTTCTGTGGCCTTTCCAGCTGTTGCAGATGTCTTGTGAAGTACATACCAAATGGGGCATTACACCCTATAATGGGTCTAATGAGGGATGAGTACAGTGGGACAATGATCTCCTTTTTTCTGGATGAAAAGCCCTTATTGATGAGGTGTGCCACATAGAAGGATTTCCTGACTGTTGTGGCAATGTGGTTATCAAAAGTGAGACCACTGTCCACCTGTGTCCCTAAGTCTCTCATCACACTTTCAATGTTTAGTGTACTGCCACCTATGTGGTAATTCATGGGTACATGTTTTTTTTCCAACGGGGATAACTATACATTTTTTGGCATTAAGCTTGAGCCCATGGTTCTGGCACCAGGCATCTGTTTCTGTAAGGCCCTTTTGTAGAATATCCACATCATTTGGGGATTCAATAATGGCTCCCAGTTTGCAGTCATCTGCGAACTTTGTTAGCCAGAGTCCCTTAGTGTTGGCCTGTACTTCAGAGAAGTAGATGCCAAACAAGAGTGATCCCAGGACTGAACCCTGAGGTACTCCACTTGTCACTTGTCTGGAGCTGGATTTGGAGTTGGCTATTTTTACAGTCTGGGTTCTGTCAGTAAGCCAGTTGGCAACCCATCGAGTGATGTAGGGATTTATGCCCAGCTTAGTAAGTTTATCTATGATTTCAGAGTGGGGGATGGTGTCAAGGGCCTTGGTGAGGTCCAGATAAGCTGTGTGGACTGCCTTACCCTCGTCCACAGCTCTGGAGACTGATTCGAAGAAGTCAATCAGATTCAGGAGACAAGATCGGCCCTTCACAAACCCAAACTGGGTGGGGTCCAGTGTTTGAAGGTTGCCAATGTCTTTGTTTATAAGTTCCATGATAATGCGTTCCATGGCCTTGCAGATCAGGCTTGTCAGACTGATGGGATGGTAGTTCCCAGGATCCAAGGCGGATCCCCCTTGTGGAGTGGGATAACTGTAGCTGTGCACCACTCAGTGGGCACGAAGCCTGAGGTGATGCTATGATTAAACATGACACTTAGGTGAGGTGCCAGTTAATTTTGTAGTTCATGTAGTACACAGCCTGGGATGTCATCTGATCCCATGGATGCTGTATTCTTAGCTTTGGAGAGTGCGGTTTCTACCTGTGTGGCTGTGATTACTGGAATTTGGCAATCTTTTGGTATTGAGATGGGCCATTTAGGGGGTGAGAGTGGGGTGAAGTTGGCACTAAATCGATCTGCCAGGATATTGGCAATATCCTTGGGATCAGTATATTTAATGCCATTCTGTTGTAGCTCAGAGCAGATCTGAGCATTGCCATTTAGATTCTTGACATAACTATAGAATGCCTTGTAGTTGTCTTTGGAATCTTTGGCAATTTTATTTTCGTAACTAGCTTTTGAGGATTTTATGAGGGATCTCAGCTTTTTACTGAGGCTGATGAGGGAGTTTTTTGCATCCTGGGATTTTCCTCTTTTCTGCAACAGTTTTTTCCTTCTGTTGTATATTTTGTTTATAGCAGGGGACCAGCAGATTGGCTTCCTTTTTTGGAGAAGAGCATTTTGGTTCTATTTGGGATGGCATGATTCATGCACGAGTGGATGTGCTTGTACAGTGCCTTAGTGTAGGATTCTGCAGTCAAACTTTCAGATCCCATCTGCATGGGTGTCATGAAGTTTGTCACTTCTGACTTCAGTAGCATGAAGTTGGCTTTGGAGAAGTTTTTAAGGTGGTTTCCTTACTGGGGGATGGGGGTGGGATGTGGATGTCAAGGGTAATTTGCTTATGGTCAGACCTGACCAATGAGGGGGTGACCACTGGTGTGGAGCATCTATCTCCCATGTTGGTAATGACCAGGTCTAGGATATTGGAGCCCCTGGTGGGACAATGGATTAGTTGCTCCAGGGCTTTGGAATTTATGAATTCCAACAACCATTGGGAAAAGGAGTTGGTACCCGAGTAGTTTTTCCAGTTAATCGCAGGGTAGTTGAAATCACCCAGTATTAAGGTGTTTGGTTGTATCCTAATATTTTCCAGTATGTTTAGAAAGGTGTAGTGAGACTCTTGGGGCATGGTGGGGTGTCTTTAGCAATCTACAATTTGGATTGCAGTCTTACCTAGTGTTAGTTTCACCTGGAGAATTGCAGATGCATTGTGTTGGGCAACTAGCCTGGATGTGTGAATATTCTTGGTGAATATGGACACTCCTCCACCTTTAGAGTTTTGTCTTGGTTTTGTGGCCAAAAAGTGTGGTAAGAGTTGTAGCCTGGTATTTCAGGGGTGCTCTCTGGAGCCTTGAACCAGGTCTCAGTTACTGCACAGATATCGATGTTTTCCATTTTTAGGATTGCCTCGAGAGAGTGCATTTTGAGGTTTAGACTTCTAGCATTGAGTAGCATTACCTTCAGATTTTGCATGCTTGTATCTGTTACAGTGGTGGTTTTATCCTTTGAACCTTGCCTAAAAAAGGCACTATAGGGGTGGCAAGAGCTTTAGCCAGTAAACTGAATCCCAGGGGTGACAGGTGCAGACCATCTCTGGCAAAGCATTGTGGTTTGTCGATCATGTCTTCCTAGGCAGACAGATACTGGATCCCCTTTGAATGACACCAGAAGCTTAGCCAATTGTTGAAGTCAATCATTTTGTCCTTATACTGTGGTATCATTCTGTGTGAAGGCAGGATGCTACTCAGGGCTAGGGTCATACCTGCCTGGGCCATATGATCCAAGAGCACTTCTACGTCTTTTTTCATGTAGTCCAGGGAGGTACGTCTCAAGTCATTCACTCCAACATGGACAATGACAGAGTTGTATTTGTACTTGTTGTGGAGTGAATTGAGTGCATGCATTATGTGGCGGATCCTGGCACCCGACAGGCAGCTGACTGTAATTTTCTCCTTGTTCAGCCTGGTGAGTGGGACATCAGTGTGCCTGACTATAGAGTCACCTATGACTAAAGTGTTGGCTGCATTGTCTTGCCTTAGGGGCTGTTGTTGGGTGGCACACTGGTGTTGTGAACTATGTGTCACTTTGGTTGTGACTGGTGTTTGTTTGCATTTCAGCTTCAGAAGTCCTTGTTGCTTGTGCAGATTAATGTTAAGGGCCTCCGCATATGTGGGTTTAGTGTTGCTATGTGTGAGTGTTGATGGTGTGGGTTTTGAAGGGCTATGAGTTGCTTGAGGTGTAGTGCAGGTGTTAACCTTCTCCTCTTGACTGTCTAGCACAATCTTGGCTGGAGAGAGCCTTGCTTCCAGTTTGGCTATGTAAGTGCATCTCTCTCAGGTTGTAATGTTGGGTGGTAGGAGGAGAGGATTGTTTGTGTACATGAGGCAGTTGCTACATTGCCCTAGTATGCCCATATTTACCAGGTGGACAGGATAAATCACTGGAAGCTGACCCTTGGACATGTGTGTTTAGGTGCTTTTTTTGTAAAGTATAAGAGCTGCTTTCCCTTACCTCTGCAAGGTACTTTGCAATTATAGGCTGTTTAGTGCCTACAATTAATTTCTCCTTATTGACAAGGAGAGTTGAGTGCTTGTATCAGTTCCAGGCTTCCTAGTGCTTTCCAGCAGGTTCTGGAGCAAGTGCTAGTCACAGGGGTTCAGATTTTAGTGCTACTACTGGGAAACCAGCTAGTTCTAAGGGAAAATTTGAAGAGCAGACTTTCTGACACCTGGAATAGTTTAACTGTAGCCTCGCAGTGCTGCACAATGTGAAAAATGTGCAAACACACGCGTTTTTAAGCCAGAAAGTTGAAAGGGATAGAAATCAGCCAAAAAGGCTAATAAAATTACAATTTCAGAGCTGGAAACCACTCCTCTAGCGTTAGATAGGCAGTACAATGCTCACCACTCCCACTGGTAAGCAGTAGGACTTCCCTCTACCACAGCAAGGTCTGGATAGCTCTGAAGAAAATAAAGTCCTGAGACAAGCAAAGCCTGGGATATGGACTGGCTAGGAAAGGTGGGAACTGAGCAAACAAGACAGCATTTTTTTTTGTTAAAACAGGCTAAACAATGCAATAGTGTAGTAAATAAACACAGAAAAGGCTAACACACTTGAGTGTGTAGTCCTAAACAGTAAATGCAATTAAAACTCTACAAAATTAGCAATTTAAACCTTTTTAAATGAAGCAAGGCAAATGCACAACTGAAAAACGATTTAAGAGGCAGTAATACAGCAGAATAAGTAGCTAGTCTACATATATATAGAGAAGTCTATATATACAGAAAAGCAGCTAAAACACACAAACAATTCAGATGCAGTGTAACCTAGAGCATTTGAGTTGTAGCAATATTAAGGCAATTACAGTTATAATAAATGCTCTAAAATATACTCTATATTTCCAAAATGTTTGAGAAGCACAGTTAGAACACAAGGAGATTCAGGCAATTTTTTTTGAAAGAGAAAAAGGAGAAACAGAAAGCCTTCTCAGATGTTCTCTCTGTATTAGGTAGAATGTGCTAATGACATTAGATTGGGAGGAGTATCCCAGATCAAATTTACAGTAGGGGCGGGCAACTGCAAAGCCACCAAGTATAACAACAAGACACGAAAAGGGAGAGAGGGTGGAGACCAATACTAAAGCTATTAGCCTACACTCTTTAGACAGTAAACACTACAGAAAGCCACAAAATGAAAGTTTTTAAACAGATAAAGGAGCAAAGAGACTCTACAGAATGCTTTTAACTGCAAATAAATCAGTTACCCATGCAGATTAGTTAATAGCAATAAAATGCACTAAAAACTATGCAGCAGGCAATAAAAAGTGCTATATATAAATTGCTAGAAACAATAATCAGTATAAATAATCCAAAAAAAACAGGATACTTATATATCTCAGATCGGAGTTGTAGTCAACGCCTCTCCTCCACTCTGCTCACTGTGTATAGACAGAAATCCTCTCAAAGTTAGGGCTTAAATACCAGAAGATACAACATTAGACAACTTTTTTTTTTAAAAAAGCACAAAAGAACCAGCCCCCACTAGCCATCAGCCAGTTAACACAATCTAGCCAAGGCAAAGAAAGGCTTCTGCTAATTCAGGATGGCCTGTTCATGTGCTTTGAACAATCACTGTAGAGACAATTAGGCCCAGAGCCAGCAAATCTGAACTAGGACAATACTAAAGCTATTAGCCTACACTCTTTAGATAGTAAACACTACAGAAAGCTACAAAATGAAAGTTTTTAAACAGATAAAGGAGCAAATATACTCTACAGAATGCTTTTAACTGCAAAGAAATCAGTTACCCATGCAGATTAGTTAATAGCAATAAAATGCACTAAAAACTATGCAGCAGGCAATAAAAAGTGCTATATATAAATTGCTAGAAACAATAATCAGTATAAATAATCCAAAAAAACAGGATACTTATATATTTCAGATCAAAGTTGTAGTCAACTCCCCTCCTCCACTCTGCTCAGTGTGTACATACATTTTAGAGCAAAGCTTCTAATTATAGTACAGTAAGAGAACTGCTGCCATTTGAAGTAAAATATCACAGTACAATAAATATATCTGTTACTGGTTTTGAAACCAAACTTCTAAATTTCAACCATGTTTATATTTTATCTCAAAATTCCTTGCCCACAATCTGTTTGCATTTGCCAGAGCTTTGATATATGTTCTGTCTTTTTAGTCATGAAGGTAAGTGGTCTCTTGGTTGATAGACTGATGGTCTAAGCCTAGAAACAAGCTCTGCTGTCAAGTGTTGGCTATGCATAAGCCATGCATGTAACAAAACCCCTCAGAGAGGTTTGAGAAAGTGTTTCTTTTTATTACACATCTTGCATTTCACAATGACAGGCTATAATCATCAATGAAAATCCACATAAACCTTGGAAGACAAGCAGGTACTTATTACTGCATACCTCAAGTTCTCAGGTATCAGGAAACTAAACTGTCTTTTCTCACAGGTCTTACATCCTTAACAAGCTACACTGTCAAAAACTACCTCAGGAGGCCTTGTGCATTCTGTATTCTAGGTATGTAGAATAAAATGAGACGGCATTTTACACTTCATCCAGATATGGTGGATTACTGCTCTGTAAAAATTCAACTGTAAAGGAATTAAGAGCACAGAAAAAGAGACAAAATATTAAAACCACCTCTTTCTACAGATTATACTTTTTGTAAATCATTAGTTTATAGACTGAAACTTTATAAAATGTATAATTATGTTTGAGGTTGAGAAATGGCCACTTCATCTTCAGGTACTAGTTTCTTCTGTTTTTCATTTTGATT
The DNA here is from genome assembly GCF_019279795.1 of Protopterus annectens. Taxonomy (NCBI): domain Eukaryota; kingdom Metazoa; phylum Chordata; order Ceratodontiformes; family Protopteridae; genus Protopterus; species Protopterus annectens. The sequence goes on from NC_056733.1 coordinate 814,603,256, forward strand.
TTACTTATTAATAGCACATGGAATACAATTCATACCATGCTATTCTGATGCTTTTTGCATGACTGGAGAATATGGCTAACAGATCTTGGTAACATATTAGCAAATAGCAGAGTATACCCAGTTTCTGCACCAACTGGATATTGTCAGAATCGAACATTGGCCTGCATTTAGAAGCATTTAAACATGGCATTGCTGGGAGCCTGCAACTCTGTCTGATTCTTTGCCATGAAATGATACAGAAAAAGTGATTTCCTGATCTGCAGAGGTACTTGTTAATGTAACATAAGATATTACTATTTGGAATACATCCTGTAGATGTTTTTTTTTTATTGCAAGCACATCCCTAAATGGATAATTGCTATTTCATGTTAGTGCAACAAAAATGAATTAAGCTATGTTAATATCATGGAAATATCGACCTATATACTAAAACAAATAGGGCAAGGAACAAAAATATGCATATGTTTTACAGTGAGAAGCTTTTACCCTTTGTTCTTAAGCAGAGTGTATCTGTTTACACTGCAAACAGTCATAATAAAATACATTCTGAGAAACACATTGGTAAATACAACAGTCAACAATACTATTAAACAAAGAAAATAATATGAATCATATTCAAATATTCTTTTACATTATTATTTCTTTCCATGGACCCATTCTTACCTTTCGGCAATTTATGCACTTTATTTACTATATGGATGGATATAATTGGATTTTTTTTTTTAGATTGCTGCAAAGACTGATGAAAAACATCCAGAGTAGTATAAGTTTTATGTTATGATGACAAAGAGTGACAGCAGTGAAAGCAGGTTATCATTAGAACATTTCACTACAGGCTGATCTGAGGATAGCAGATGCAAGTTGCCATAATAAAGTCTTCAGATAAAATATAAACTGCCTGTAGATGTCTGATCTTGTCATCAGTACTTGAACTATCAGATTAATGAGAACAGTGAATACTTTCACCAGCAGTATTTAATTGCTCTATGGTTTAATTAAAATGTGGCTATACCCTTCCATTAACTGTACATTATTTACTGCATTTGAATGACAAAATAGCATTCAGACAGGCTGGATATGCAATGCCATGATTCAGAACATGCATCCCATTATTAAAGGCAAAGTGGATAGGGGATGAAGTACAAGGAACAGGGGTGAGGGTGAATTGCTGTAGGGACAAACAATCATGCCTATTTTAAAGTGACTATGTTGGGCATATCTAAATGCCAAACTTGTTGACAATAATTTGAATAATATATTTTAAATTCTACATCTTTTAAAATTGCAGCAGTTCATTGTATAAATATTCAATCATTTTTATTTTAAAGTTATTTTGATAGGTATGGAGGTCACTGCAAAGACATTAGCACTCAGCCTAATATCCTAATAAGTGTGGATTCACCTGTGGCCCAGTTATAATAAATACAGAAGTATAATTTAGTAAATGTGTCAGTGGCTAAAATAAATTACTGAACTATAAAGAAGTATGTATTGCTCTTTGTTGCTGCTATCTACAAAAAGTTCCAGTCATTCAGTGCATTCTTAAAAGTGTGGTCCATGAGATTTGAATATTAAGTGGCATTCACAAACTCATGTAATATGCAAATGAACATTGTGGGAATCGATCCAAAGGTTGAATAATGTATGTCATTATTATAAATGTTTGAGAATGATGACTTCTCTTTCACAGGAATGCTCATATGAAGCTGTTTTGACTTACTGCCTTGTGGCAATCCTTTCCTTCTGCTAATGTAGTCAACTACAAGTGCAACTATAAAAAATTGAAAACAAAATAGATATTTGACTTCAGAAACTGATTACCAAGTTGACATCAAACAACATGGCCAAAACTAAAACAATCAAGTTTAGAATTTCATCTAAGACCAGTAAAAGCAACTTAAGACATAAAATGAACAAGGCTAGGTTTTATATCCAAGACTAGTAGAAGTAACTTTAGTCAGTCTTTCGGCTTTTCCCAGTTAGGAGTCGCCACAGCAGAACTCCGGTCCGCTCATGATTGGTAGTGGATTTTTACAGTGCCGAGTTGCCAGCCCGACACCCAACCTTCAACGAAGGCACACCCATTCACACTGGCACCTACCTGCATTTCCTTAGCGTCACTCGACCACGGGGAGGACATGCAGACTCCACACAGAAGGTGCTCCAGCCAAGAATCGAATGGGAGAAACTCTTGCTGTGAGGTGACAATGCTAACCGCTGCACCACCGCGGCCTATAGTAAAAGTAACTTTAGTCATTACATCAGATATCATAGAATGGCGGCCAGGCATTATTTCCAGAGCAAAAGCATATGTCCAGCACACTTTGGTAGGAAAAAAGGAATCCTCAACAAAAAAAGGAACCTAAAATAATTATTTAGCAAGCTTGATCAATATAACAATTAATAAGTCATGTCAGATAATTAAGGCTATCAGCATAAAATTAAAACAATGATCAAATGCAACTTGGGGGACTTTCTTTGCTTCACATTTGGGAAAAAAGAAATATTGCCATATCATGTATTTCAGATAATAGTGCAAATTTAATAAACTGTCATTTTTTTCCATCTGCATGTCATGGCACGATGCAAACACAGATGCAGCAAGTTTTAGATTCAGTAAACTCCATGTAGCAGTGCACAATCACAGGCATTCATGCACAATATTTTGTGGAATGCAAATTTCAGCATAAATAGCTGAAATGTATGCTAATGAAGCAAAATAACATGGTGGAATCACCCAACAACCCTCAACACAACTGTGTATACTCTGTGTCCATGTTCGTAGTGCACACAGAATTTTTCCTCATATAAAAGTCTACATGGAAGCAAGGACATGTAAAAGTCTAGAAATATGGACAGAATACCCATGAAAAGGAAACAACACACATATAATGGGTGATGTATACACTGTGGATGCCCAAAAGCATCAGGGGTGTGTGTCAAAATAGTATACATTTAAAATATATATTTATATATGTTTGCGTAGTGCATCTCTTGTCCCAAAGGTTTTAAATATGAATAGCATAAACGTCATTGAAAAGAGGAGTATAATGTACTGTCACAGCTGGTACAATAATACCCTGCCCTGTGTCTTTAAAGTAGTGCTCTTGTGCTGTTGCCCAGCTTACACAGCTACTAACCATGTAGTTTCCAGGCTGTCAGCATGGATGTTATGCAAATGCATGCAAAAATCAGTAGAGTTGTTGAATCACAAAAAGCAGGAACTGTGTAGGGCTGTTCACTGAGTGTAAGCACCTACACAGTGTTTATGTTTCCCATGGATGTCAATGACATCAGGGAGATGTCAGATAACTTTGTTATTTTTTTAGGTGTATTGCACGTCCTTGCACAGTGTGCTGCTTCACAAAACAGTTATGGTGATGCATACCTTGTTTGTGTGAGCAGACTACCCACGTATCAGACATGAACTAGACATCCAAAAATAGAAACCAGATGCATTCAATGAATAGTGCTGCTCACTGCTGAGCATTGCACAAACCCGGTAAGTGGGGCTGCATTTTGCTCAAATCCTCCAGTTATAGGACTTTGGATAGCTACTCCTGTGGCACCAGGTGCTACATATCCGACTGGAGTGCAGATGGTCATGAGTTCAAGTGCTGAGTCTAGCAACTTTTCTCATACTATTCTGACATTGCAACTTATTGAAATGAAGTGTAAGTAGCATTAATTACTGTTTCCTGTATGTTTCATGACAACAGGGATGAAAATATCTAATTTTTCATGCCTTAGCTTAGTTATGCACAACAGTTAGAAAGTGAGGCTACACATTGCAGTTTCTGACTTCAGACTTGTCTGTATCTTAACAGTAGATCTGGGTAGTTCTCCCAGCCCCCCCCAAAAAAAGATAGGGGTGACCCCTTGTAATTGCCATAACAGTAACTCATCTATGCTGCCCACAAGTCCACATTAAATGGGTGTATGTTACAATTATTATCCCCCACATTTCCAGCAGAATACTGTATATTTCATCATACATTGTATGTGTTAGGTAACTCATGTATACCAGTATACATTGTTATGCAGGTGGTTGTATGAAGAATGACAACTCTTCTGGCAAGCTGCTTCTGTTGCCAAAAGGACTAAGGCAGCCATCCTGTCTGATAAAGCCATAATGCTGTCGAGGGTTCGAACCCAGATATAGGTAGAGATTTTGGATGTGTACTAGAAATAAGTTGTGTTTTACAGAGTGTCACTCTGGGTGTCATACTGTAATCAACTTTGTCTTGTCTTAATTCTACATTTGTGGGATGTGCGCATATTCAAGGCCTTTGTGAGAAGGCTTAGGTGGTTTGCATGAGGTGCAGCAGTACAGAAACAATGAAAGAAAAAATAGGATTTATGTCTGACTGCCAACCACAGACACCAGATACATTCAATCAATGCCATTAGTAATCAGGAAATTTCAACCTGGATTAGGGATAAGAGTGGACTGTAGTAGCAGGTATGTACAACATAATAGTAAATCTCAGATGTGAGCAATGTGTCTCTCGTTTATGCACTGCTTACCTGCACAAAAACAATATTAAAAATAAGGCAAAGGCTCATGCATATACACTTAGTTAACCATAGTGCAAATCCAGTGCTTCTCAAGCAATAGCACTCTCCCTCTATGTATGTGTATATATATATATATATATATATATATATATATATATATATATATATATATATATATATAGATATGTGTGTGTGTGTGTGTGTGTGTGTGTGTGTGTGTGTGTGTGTGTGCTTCAGGCTCTTAGAGTGGGAGGAAATCAAAACAAAACAACAGATAATGAGGTGACAAAGGCCCCAAAATAGGGACACTTTACAAATATTGCACTTACAAACTTAGAAAGGTGATAGATTAACAGGGGTTGCATTTCCATGAATTGTCTGAAGGATATGACGTGTGAATATATAGAAAAGCTATCTGTACCACCACTACACATACTACAATGATATTCACCAAGTAAATTTAATAGTATTAAACGCTTTCATCTCATTAAAGAGACTTCATCAGAATACAAAGCATCACATTAACTTTTCCATTTAAATAAATTCCATTTGTGACATCATTTATTACATCATCAAATTTAAAATCCATTCAAGCCTTTTAAATAAAATTAAACTGATACAATAAAGTGATAGAAGTGCTGAATGACAAAATTAAAAAAAGACCTGTTGTTTTTTCAGTATAATGCACTGTATTTTAAGGTTTTGGATAAGGTAGAAAGGAGTTGTTATAATATCATTCAAAAGAAAAAAACGAAAGTTAAAGAGAGATTAAATAAGCTATCTAAGTAAACAGGTGTATCCCACAAAACATTTGATAAATAAAAACCAGACCAGATTAGTAATAGGGAAGGAAGAGAGTTGATTAGTTACAGTGAAGTAGTTAGGAGCAGTGATGAATGGAACATTGATGGGGAGCGGTTAAATGAGGGGGAACAGGATTTTCCAGTAGTCAGACACTCGGAGAGACTAGCTCAATGTTATACAGAGAAGGGGGAATACAACAGGAATTATTACCCATGGAAGAGGAATTTGTACCAGAATGGGAACAATTACAGGAATTAGTTCCATTAGAACAGAGTATTGTGAATATCAAAAATGGCTTCACTATTTACAATTACACGGACGGGATTATCAGAGAGGATTATTTCCAACTATTTTCCAAGGGGGTAAAGTTCATTCCTTCAACAAAAGGAGACTTGGTAGATAACATTATGGCTTTGAAATTATATACCAGGAAGTTAAATTTTGATATTATGTTGGGGACAGGAGAAAAAAGAAAATACAATAGGCTCAAGGAAGAAATATCTATACCCAGCAAAAAGAGTACTTATAATCCTCCCCTACATCCCATAGTAGAATCTTTTGGGAAACTAGTTTTGAAGATATTTATAATATCTCCAAGTGTAATAACAGGAGCAAGGGAATTTAACTAAAGACGAATATAATCTTTTAATGGATCTAAGGAAAGACATGCATATTCGTGTTATGACTCCAGACAAAGGGGGTGGGGTAATGTTGTTTAAAAGTATGGATTATTCAAATGAAATGCAGAATTTATTTGATGAGACAACCTATATAAGGGTATCCAAAAATCAGATAAATATTTCATACTCAAGGATAGATTCATACCTTGAAGACTATTTACTTGATGGAAGAATAGGCTCTGAGTTATATGATGTTTTGTATAGAAAAGAGACGGTAATACCAGTATTTTTTTGGAATATTCAAGATGCATAAAAATATATTGAAACCCCCTGTTAGGCCTATCGTAGCTGCAAGAGGCTCCACAATACATCCTTTGGCTGTTTTAATTGATACTTGTGTACAACATGTGGTTGATAATACCCCACATTTAGTGAAAGACTCATGGGAATTCCTGTGTTTATTAAAAAAGGAAATATGGGCAAAGGACATTATTTTTTTTAACTGTGGATGTTAAAGATTTGTTTACCACACTACCTAAGGACGAAGGCCTTGCATTTTTTGAACAAGTTTTATTCCAGGAATTAGAGTTAGAACACGATATGACAACTTTAATTTGTGAATTGATGAGTATTGTATTGGAAAATAATTTTTTGTGGTTCAAAGGGGAATACTATCAACAAATTAAAGGGGTAGCCATGGGGGCGGTATGCAAACCTAGCTCTACGGGGTTGGGAAAATACATATGTAAAGGATTGTCTTTTTTGGGGCAAAATAAAACTGTATTCACATTACCTGGATGACATTTTTATTTTATGGCAAGGCACTGGTCAGTAAATAGAGGGATTTATACAATATTCAAGTACAGATTTTGTAGATTTTGGGTATTAATTACTTGGATACTTATATTTCACATGAGGCAAATGGTTTCAAATCTAAAATATATAGAAAGAACACCTTTTGTAATGCATATTTACATTTTGGAAGCAATCATCCACTAAGGCAGAAGAAAAGTATTGTAAAGGGACAAGCTATTAGAGTAGCCCGAATGACTTCATATCTAGAAGATTTGTGTCCGGAGCTTAATATGGTCTCCATTATGTTCTAGGAGAGAGGCTATCCCAGTAATCTAGTGGATGGGATTATCAGTGAAGTACATGAAAAGTGGGGTACTTTTTATATTTATTAAGAACAGTAAGTATATGGTTAGTTCTATTAATCATCAGTGCAAAACATATGACAAAGCATGTGTTTTACAATTCAATCAAAGCACCAGCAAAATAAAAAAAGCCCTGGAATATTTTTAGAACCAATAATGATATATTCAGAAGGGTTGGTGAAAGACCTATGTCTGTTAATAAAGCTGTGATGAATCTAAAAAAGTTATTTGAAATTAAACTGGAAGGGGTAAATCAGTTAATTTCAGGAACCAGAGCGTGTGGTATGTGTGCACAGTGTCCTAATATAATTAAGTCAGTTTGCATAGATGTAGATAATTGTTTGAAGAGTAAAGTATTTTTTAAGAAGGGAAATTGTAGTACTAATGGAGTGGTCTATCTGGCAGTCTGTATAACATGTATATATTTTTATGTAGGTAAAACAGAACGCATGTTAAAAATAGAATCTATGAACACATTAATGATATAAAAAATAAGAAATTAACCAATGCCCTGTATAAACATTCCCTTTCTTGTTTGGGGTTTACAAAATTTATGTTTGGGATTTTGGACATAATCAAGATGAATCCCAGGGGAGGTGACCAGAAAAATCATTTAAAGAAAAAAGAAACACAGTGGAAGCTTAAGTTAGCTGCAATGTTCCACCATGGTCTAAATGACACTGTATCAATTGCTCCTATGTTAATAGAAAGAGCAAATAAATTATAAATAATTATTGACAATGGATTTTAAATACAATTTTAAATTTAATTTATAGGAAATGTACATATCGTAGGTTAAGGAATTGCATCTGTTTTTTTAGTGTGTGTTTGATGTTTACGTGGATTTATCACTTTAATTTTATTTAAAAGGTTTGAATGGATTTTAAATTTGATGATATAATAAATTATGTCACTAATGGAATTTAAATGGAAAAGTTAATGTGATGCATTGTATTCTGATGAAGTCTCCTTAATGAGATGAAAGCGCTTAATACTATTAAATTTACTTAGTGAATATCATTGTAGTACATGTAGTGGTGGTACGGATAGCTTTTCTATATATTTAAGTATTATTACTGGTTTTATTCTCAGTGTGGTTAGTGCTTTCAGTGTTTGGATATGAAGTGTGAAATTTAGATGTCTGCCATCATTTACTTTCTCAATGATATGCCATAGATTTTCCAAAAAAACACAATATTGTGTGAAACAGACTACAAATATGAATCAAACATCTCAACATTATGTGAAAATCTGGACAGTTGAGAGCTATGGTGCCCTATCAGTATCAGACACCATGTCTCCCCTAAGACAACATGTGGAAATATTGCAAACTTGGGGCACAATATAAGTATATGTACATATATTGGCAAGCCATCCCTTTGTTTCTCCACCAGCAATGACACCAACGAGCACAACAACCCTGGGTCACCTTGAGTTTCCCACACATATATCACACCCTGTACAAGTTGTAATAGATGATTCTGTCTTCTCCCTCTTGGCCAATCAATGGTGCTCACAGGCTTGCTTATCCAAATGCAAATAGACAGATAAGCTCAATAAGGGTAGTATTGTCACACAACTAGGCTACTAAACCGTATTCATCTGCTATGCTACTAGCCTCAGATGACACTATGATCACTTGTGACTACTGAGGTCTCCCAAGCTGTTGTTGAAAACATGGCTTAGTTATGTCATGTAGTATAAGTTCAGCTGCAATCTTACATAAACCAAACTTGTGCTGAGGTTGTGTACTAAGTACTCTGATCTGTAGTCCATATACATACGCAGGTAGGGGTTCTAATCTCACTGCAATCAAATGTGTGTGTGTGTGTGTGTGTGTGTGTGTGTGTGTGTGTGTGTGTGTGTGTGTGTGTGTGTTTGTGTGTGTGTAAACAGAAGTGGAAGTGTGTATCCCAATCCAACCTCACAAGTGGCACGGTTTCCAGTGTTTTGGTGCTTGCACAAACATCCAGTCGAAGCAAGCCTCCAACCTCTTGTTCCCACATGGCCTGTTGATGTCATCTACTATAAGATCACCTGCAGTGCTAATAAAAGCAGACTTGGGCTGTGGTGTGTGTATTAAGTGTTCTCATCTGTAGTATGTAAACCTAGATAGGTAGGGGCTCTAGCTTCACTCCAGTCAAGTGTGTGTGTATTAAAGTGGAAGTGTGTATCTCACACTGAGTCCACAAGTGGCATGGTTTTGCACTGTTTTGCTGCTTGCACAAACACACAGTCGGGGCAGGTCTCCAACCTCTTATCCCCCACATGACCTGCTGATGACATCTACCATAAGATCACCTACAGTCGTATTAAACTCAGACTTGTGCAGTGGTGCATGTGTTATGTACTTTGCTCTGTAGTTACAGAAGGAAGGGTTCTATTCTTATTTCAGTCAACTCTGTGTGTGTGTGAGCTGCTGGTGGATGTTATACACAATGTTTTACAGCAACCTAAGGGACACTGTCCTTTTGTGTTTCACAGACACTGCTGATGTCATCAGCTATATCAGATTATTGGAGCTGTATATGTCACAACAGACCATTGTCATACACTGGTCTGACAGATGTGTAGATGTCACCCCATTCTATATAATTACATTTGTATGTACAAACAACATCCATACCTCTCAACTGTGCAGATTTTCACAGAATATCCAGATTCATGCCTCTTATTAGCAAGTCATTAAGAATTCAAGTCAGAATATAATGGAAGGCATTTGAGTTTCTGGCTTTATAACCTTCAGAAACTCCATGCTAATTCAATTCCTGTTATTCTATCAACTTTATAAGTTTGTAAGAGCAATATTTAAAAATTATACCTGTTTTTGAGCCTTTCTCCCCCCCATTATTTATGGCTTTGCTCTAAGAGGCTGAGAGGTATGATCATGACATCTGTTTACAATGGTGATCTACAGGATGACACAATAGATCACATAGGAGTTCACGTGGACTATTGCTATTGTGGATGATATTGACAGTATGTTACAGGTATATGAGACCCTAGGAGATGGAGATATGTTTTACAGAGGAGAGGAATGAAGGTCAGCAGGACTAAGACAGAGTATATGTGTGTGACTGAAAGGGAGGATACAGGAATGGTTATAATGCAGGGAGTAAAGTAGGTGAAGACATATGATGTGAAATACTCTGGACCAACAGTTAGAGAAATGGTGAGTGTTGAAGACAGGTGTAGGAGAGAGAGCATGCATGGTGGAATGTGTGAAAATAAGTATCAGGAGTAATCTTTGACAGATGGGTACCAATAACACTGACATGCAGGGTCTATAAGGTGGTAGTGAGACCAGCTATGCCATATGAGTCACAGATGTTGCCACTGACAAAAAGGTAGGAGTCATAATAGGTGTTGGCAGAGTGCCATATGTTACAGTATGCATTGTGTGGGCTGAGAACAGACAGGAGTATTAACTAGATATTACACTGTTAGCTCTGGATGGACTTTTTGGAGATGAAGACAGAGTGGTGGGATTGTGTTAGTTTGGACATGTGCTAAGGAGTGATACTGGGTATATTAGGGAAGGATGCTAAGGATGGAGTTGCCAGGTAAGAGGGAAATAGGAACACCTATGATAAGATATATGGATGTTTTCACAGAGGAAATGCAGGAGGTTTGTGTGATAGAGCAAGATTCAGAGGACGGTTAGCCATGGAAGCAGAACGTCTGCTGTGGCAAGCTCTAATGGTACTGTTCAAAAAATGGGTAGAAGAAGATGACAACTCTATTTGGAGAAACTCCATCTGTACACTTGCAGCATGGGTGTACAGTAGGAGTATCTTATTGATGGTTAATGTGTCTGGACTCAGTCTGGGCTTTAACAGTGTGTCTTTGTATTACCTGCTCTGGATTGTATGCAGAGGTTGTAACACTTTGCCCTCATACATGCTGAAATGTCAATACACTTGCTTTCAGATACAATCAGCTGCTGTTATTTAGCACAGCAGATCTAGTTGTCAAAACCTCTGTTGCATAATAAGCAGCAATTTACCCACTTACCTATCAATAACGGAGGTATTGATCTTACTTATGAAGGACATCATAATGTTCACCCAGTAGATTAATCACCTGAAAATTGCAGTCAGATCACATATACACCTCCTGTTTGCATTCTCTATGCAGATTCCAGGTCCAAAGCTCCCATTATCAACTATTATTTCCATTCTGTTTCCCCTGCTAGCATAGTTGACATGAGTTCTTGACTTATTGCAGATAATGCCTCCTGTGCACTGAATAGCCTGTATCCCCTACATCACTGAATTACAAATTTCAACATATCCATGTATAGTAAGGATCTGGATTCAGTGCTCTCTAGCTTCCAGATGGGTAACACTAGAAAGGTTGACTGCCCACACACCTTAACTTCTACTCATAATATGCACACAACACAAACCATCATGTGCAGAGATACTCCCACAAACTAGCATAAAGAGCAGACACCTCCTAAACACAATCAGGCTACAAGCAGACAATACACATCAGACATATCACCACCATCTCACCACAAAACTGCTCAAGGCAATCTGCATGTATCCCAAAGGTTCTCATAACAGCTGACAGCAGAGTGGGATGTACACATGCCCTACTCAACAGTTTAAACAAGGATATGTTTAGTGTCAGCTGTGTGACAGAGGTAGTCATCACAACACACATGCAATCAAGTCTCCCAACAAGTCCCACTCATATTCCAGCATACTTCATCTTAGAATGCACAACGCTTGACAGGACCATATGAGATATATGAACACAAACATGACTGAGCTATCTAAAATTGGGTCATTGCCAGGTATGTCCCTATGTTTGAGCAGCATTATACCCTCACTTAGGTTGATATCACTATATGAAGAACAACAGATTTGCTGAATTTGCCTAAGTTTCTGGTGTCATAGTACAGTGATACAGTACCTGTCAGTGTGGGATGATATGGTGAATAGAGCACACTACTTTGCCAGACATAGGCCACTTGACTGCACCATAATCCTTTTATTAAGCAAGGCCACAACAGCAGAATAACCAATGTGAAAATGTACACCTCCAACAAAGCGTGGCCATGCAGCTAAACCCTAGGAGTCCACATCTGAAACCTCATTCTCTGTAAGCACTCTTTTCAGTAAACATGTTGATGTCTGTGCAGGCACAGAAACCTGGTTCAAGGCACCTGTATTTACTCTGCACTCACAAGGCTACAATGCCTTCCAAACATCCACACAGCAAATGGAAGTTGTGTGCACCATAGGAGGTGTATTTATTTACATTGACGATTAGCACACCTCAAGACTGTTAAGAGAAGATAACTATATGGAGTTATTCTATGTCCAACCTACTGTGGATAGAAAACCCCTTCCTGTTATCACCATTAATAAATCACCGTCCATAAATACAGAAGTCCACACAGTCTATATAGTACTACATGAGACAATTAAAGTACAGCAAAACAGCCCAGCCCTGGGTGAGTAGAATTATATATCCATTGATCGAGATACTTATAGGACAACAAACTCACCTGCACAATATTACTTGGAGTTTGTGAACCAAAATACCATGGAAGATATAGTGTACCACCCCACAAGGTTATCTCATATTCCAGATCTGTACTTCAACAGTATGAGTGAATAATGTCATGGCACACGTGTAGTGCCTGCACTTTTAATCCAACCATAAGGTGCTATGTTTTGAAGTAGATATAGCTACTGAACTCCCCAAAGGTGGAGTCAGGTTCACAATCATCATCCAAGGTAACTACACACTCCTAAGGGATAGTCTTGAATACTTCCAAGACACAGTTTCCACAAAGGTCATTGACAGCTATAATACCTTAGTCCTTGATGTCCTGTGTACACATATACACAAATGTATACACGCAGTTGTGCCTGATACGCTCAAACAAAGATCCTCCAGAAAATACAAACCATATTGGTGTATGTCTGTCATAACTACATTATACAGTAAGTGAAAGAACTTGTTGTTTTCAATTACAACACTGAGAAACCAGGGGTGGAAGGCCATGCTGCTCATCATAAACATGCAAATAAGACAACTTCAAGAACCTGCACAGAGCAATCTTGCTAAGACTTTACACAACAGCATATCCGGGGATAACCAGAGGACATTCTTCATGTACATCTGCAAACTGATATAACTCAGATGTATTTGGATCAAATTGTGTATAGCAGCACCCAGTGTAACTTCCAAAGCTGCTAGCAGATATGTTTGGCTGAACAGTGTCCCGCCTGGTCATACCTAGTACGAACCATGTGTGCAACATCACCTCTGAGCTGTGGTGTCTACAATGACAAAGTTATCACTGCCCTCTCCAAGACTAGGAGCACAGTCACCATGGGACCAGATGGCATTCTTGCCTGTGTTCTTCATGTGCTTCAATAGTGAGTTACTCCCCTAGGCACCATATTCAATCACAGTCTGAATAATGCTGCTGTCCACAATGAATGGAATACAGTGACCATTTTCCAACCACACAAAGCATGATTGGCAAAATAGATATGTAATTATAGAACCATAACCTTATGCAACTTCTGCCGTAAGGCAATGGATACAATCTGTATGCATCTCAGACATGGGGAAATAGGTGACCTCTATATACTTGATGTATTCCAGGTAGGTGTACCCAAGGGTATCTTGTGGCTGCAAAACCTGGTGGGATTCAATACTGTGACCACAGACACAGAACATATCAGAGCTGTGCACACATCCTATTGTAACTTGGCCAACACCTTCATCACAATCCAACATTTGTTCTCAGTGGGAAACTAACCAAGGTGAATATCAAATCCTGTGTTATTGATTGGTTTGCAAGTGACATCACAAACCAACAACATTCAATCAGAGTGCAAGACGTCATCTCAAGTAGCAGACATGTCACTTGCGTGGTAATAGATGTGTCAGTGCCGTGGCCCATCATGTTCGACTATATGTCTCAGAAGTCCTGAATAAAGCAGAGGGTCTGTGGTACTGATAACTGCTGACAAAGCCATGGGTCTTACATGAACTTCACAGGAATGAATCAGCATACCCTGTGTTAATGATAAATGTACCTGCTTATTATACAATAGCCATGAGTACACTATTCCGCACATCTGTATTGATAGATCTTGGTACACATGTCATCTGCAACCTGGGTCTACTGTGGTAAGGTAGACAGTCTACACACTACACCTGATTAGCAATTGTATTACATCAATAGCAATATATGTAAGCAATCCCCTATACCCATCCCTCATCGGACATAGCAATGAATATAATCGTCCCCTTTATATGGATTGTACCAGACCCCTGCACCAATTTGTCAGACCTCAGACATGTCTGAGTAATAAAACATCATAAGTTCTCCTACACATGTCTTCCATGGGCAGACTGATGTAGCTGACACTCCGTGCAATATCATATAGATAGCTTTGAGGCACATTGTGTATGTCTTACAGGGCTGCCTGTGGCCAAAATGAGATGACAATGCTGCACATGCATAAATAATGTGGGATACCAATTACCTGTTCCAGGGACATTAATGAACACTATGACATACATGGGACATGCAGTAGAGACAGATACATCTCTCAAAAGTTGTCACCCCTCTGCAGTAGGCTTCAAATCCATGTCAAGCAGAGCACCTCCATTACTGTGTTCAAATGCAGGCTAGATGACTTGATGTGAAAAAGTTATATGGCATGGATCACTGCTGCTGCTCTCCTGGATGTGTGGTCCTTGCTAGACAAACCTTGGCTATGCATTATATCTGCCTTTGAATAATATATTGTGATGTACTGTCTGTCTATGCTTCTAAACATCATCAGGTCCTTACCTTATTCTCATCCTATGAACCCCAGAACCTATGGTGATGTGCATGCAAAAAGGACCATCATACAGTATTACTGTTCTGATGAGATCTGTGTTCATTGCTGACCTACATTTCTGAGCTCTGAATCTGATGGGTTGACTTTGGATGTACACCCATATGTTTGTACTAAACAATCCTTAATGAGAAAATTAGATGTATTAATGAGACACATGCAATTGTCTGAATTCACAGTCCTTACAAAAGCATCCACTATACAGTAGATAAACCCCTCTGGAAGCAACTGTCTAAATGGCTATGTACAATCTAAATGGCAGGTACAATTATCAGTTGAACAGTACAAATGGAGGTAATAATGTTATATTAATATAGATAGTCACCCAGTGCATCAGACACACAGCTATAGTATCCCTCAATGCAAAGGATAGAGGACAGGGATGTGGCACAGTTATCATCACTTGCACAAGACGGTGGGTGTGGGGTGCAGGAGGCCTAGGCTGACACAAAAGGCTGGTGAGAATGTGCGTGAGTAAGCAAGGGAAGCAGGCAAGATGGGCCATGTAAATGTTGTGTGTGTGTCTGTAGGTGCCCTGAATGTGACATTGGTGTGTAAGTGTCTGCATGAACACAGCCAAGCTCAGTGCTATCTCTACATGTCTGTATGTTGGACAGCTGTAAGCTATGCATGGTAGAGCTGACAGTACATCATCTCTGCTCTTGAACATGTGAACTGGCTTTGCCAGGAGTTGCACTAGCACCTCCATGCCCAAGGTTTGATGCTGTGCTACTATCTGAAGGTGAGTGATGTCTGCTGGATGTGCTCCTTTGTGGGAACACCCAGGACAACTACCCCATGGCCTGCTACATCTGGGTATGGACAGCACACTTCATGCTCTAGCAGTGGATGTACTACCACTCTGGGAGTGTGATCAGGCATGGCCACATTGGCTCTCAGCAGATGTGGCTGCTGACCTATGCCCACGAGCTTGATGCTCCCCTCCCAGCAGATGTTCCATCACAGATGATGGGTGTTCCATGGCAGATACACTACACTCCTTCACAGATACATCCTGTTCCAACGTGTCATTCAAATGATCCATGGGATCAACAACACAGTGGAGACAGTCACAGATGTCAGACTGTGCTATATCTATAACCATGAGCATTCTCCTTGAGTTCCTTTCTGAATGTGTCTATGTCTCCATGATGGCCCTAAACTATTATGTCAAGTGACACCTGCAACAGGTTGTGAAGGGACAGCAGCCCTCCTCCATGCACCCATATCAATCCACCTGTGTGGCACCTCACCAACAGTTTGGCTATGGTCAGTGTCAACAGTCACTGAAGCTGCAGTAGTAGTCACACTTCCCTGGTCAATGTCCTCACCCTCCAACTATCCATTATCTATGGCCTCGGTGGACTGGGTATGGCTAAGCAATACTGTCTGTGTCTGGTGATAATGAGGGGAGTCACTGGATGTCAAACTCTGTGTCAGAATCTGCGTCTGCAACCCCCTAGCTGTACCTCACTTTGACCACTGTCATCATCAGATTTGTATGACAAACTGACATCAGGTAATGTAGGGGACACATTACCACTTCCATGTTCACCTGTGAGAAAAGAAGGAAAACAGGACTACATTAATACCTGGACTAGTATGCTGCAATATATTTTAATCAATTTATACAGCTGCCACTATTACAGACATTCATACCTCAAAACCTCTTAGGGCAAGGAATATGGACAAAGCCATAATGCGTGGAAAAAGGCAGAAGAATAAGTAACATTGTGACACAATGTCCTACAAACCTGGAACGGTGATAGAATAATAGGTATGGCTTCACCATGCCAATTATGATGGGTATGCAGTCTGCATGCGAGATCTCTGTCATTATGTTACGTCTCCAATCTTTAATGACCTTTCAATAGTTTGCAACTCAATCACTATGATCTTAAATATGGGCCAGAGATATGAGTCACACATCTGGACATTCTGCAAATATCTGTACAGTTGACAATTATGCAAGCAGTACACAATGCATACAGCAGTCCTGAGAGGACACTTTAACAGATATGTTGGAATATTTCTACATTACTCACATAAATGTATTCTGCTTACCAACTGCAGGAGTCCTAGATCTGTGGATTCCTGATCTATATCTACAGTAACTGCAATGGTAACAAGACTGAGGCTGGCAGCCTCCAAATGACCTTAAAACTGCAGCTATCTTAAATACCCCCAGCAAAAAAGCAACCTAACACACATTAAAACTATATACACTATTACAGAATGAATGCAACAGTATTCTACTGATGGTCTAACAAAGCCTACCCGGAAGCTCCTCCTGAGATGCAAGAGTGCCACCCACATTCAGAACATACTGGCTGATGGACTGCTGGGAGCATTCCTGTGTGGCAATGTTGGTCAGGAATTCCTCAGTGGTGTTGTGGGGTTGTTCTGCTGTAGGTCCACTACCAGTGGCCTGACGATAACGTGCCACTACAGCAGTATGCCTCCTTGCAGCATAAATCATGTCTGTGGCTCATATCTGTGGTTTTGTCAGCCAGTAGCATTTACATTTTAGGACCTCAGGGCTGCACGTTGTGACATATTGGACCACCCCATGAACATCAGGACCACATGATGTTGCCTTAACACTTCGATGATGAGGTCATTCTCTGCCTCAGAAAATGGAAAATGGGGGTCTATGCTGAGCGGGCATATTGTTTGCTGAATAACAAAATAATGATAACACATATAAGGCTCACATATGTACAAATAAACTGTGTACAGATAAGGCAGTACATGAAGGCTGTCAGTATTCACCACTTCATTACAATTTAAAGATTCAAAACTGGTCAAAAATAACATGGGAACTACAGAACAAGGAGTAGCATGACCAACACACCCTTGTTTGTGCCATAACAGATACTCACTTATGTTCATACACCCAACACAACAGTCCACTCAGATTTGTACCATAGCAGGGACTCACCCCCCCCCACCAAACAAAAAATATAACAGGCTAGGGTACAAATGTGTTAAACAAACAACAGTATAAATTCAAATGTGCTCTCAAAGGAACAATCCATGAAACATGTGTGCATAGTTATCACACAGCATTAGGCATTTGGCCTACTCTACATCCTCTGTACCTCTCAAATGGCTGGGAAACAAGGCCATGTTATGAGTACAGGTCTAACAAATGCCTACTGATTTACTTCACATCATTCCTACATTCATTCCAACATATGCATTATTTAGTCAACAAAATGGATACATACCTGACAGAGTACAATACTCCTCTATCGAAATATACTTTCCCAAAATAAATATGTCAGTGAATTTGAATTCCAAAATAACTCTCATTCACATCGGTTTGCCTAGCTACATATTTGCATTTTTATAACAGTGTACAAAAGTAACTGATTGCATCTGACTATTCTGCGCCTCAAAGATACTAATTGCAGCATGCAGAGCTGAAGTGCATGCTAATCAAGCAATCCTGTGAAGCTGCTCAACAAAATATAAGGCATCAATGTAGACACCATGTCCTTTCTTACATGTGCAGTGAGGAAATAGTGGAGTATAGATACAATGTAAGTACTGACAGATTCTTAGTAGCAGCTACAATTTACATGCATTTGTGTGTGAAAAAGTAATGTTATGGTTCTAAACCAGGGTGCTGTTACTGTGATTCTTACTGTGATGGCTCCAAAATCTTCTTAAGACACTCAGTCTTGCTGGCTGGGTTTTGCTGAAATCAAAGTCTGGTTATAGTTGCATTCACAGTCTGTTGCATACAGAAACTTGCAGAATATACACTGATGAGAGAATATACTTTGCAGCACCAAACTCAGAGCAATAACAAATAACTTTTTATAACAAACCACACGGACTAATGTTGCAGCTTCATGTACTGTTCTACTTTACTTCTTGAACAACATGGATGATATGAGAGATATAACATTTACCTCAGAACAAATGTGTCCCTACCAATACCTCTAATATAACTGAATTAATACAGATCTTATATACAGTTCTAGTCATGCACACACATATAGATTTCCCCTTGGCATTCTATTTTGGAGAATTGCTCATCCTGTTGCAGATGCTGACTTGATGATATTATTTTTGAACTTCCTTGCTTAACAATGTCACATTTTTGCTCTTTGTATGAGAACATCTGTTCTTGTGCAAATGCTGATGCTGACTTCAAACTTTCTTACTTAACAATGTCATATGATGCAGATTGTTTTCCTGTTGTCCAGCCTTTAAGGAACCAGATTGGCTTTTTTCTGACAATGTGTAAACATACATCCTGTTTTTACATTTTTCCTTTTACTGGCAATGTAATATATACATAAGAGGTCAGCTTTTACATTTTTGCTGATTCTGTAAGAAAACATGTCCATAAAGCAAGTTCCTTATTTTTCAAGCCACAGTCATTTAGTACGGATGCTAATCACATATTGCTAAACACTATTTCTACATTTTAAGTAAGCTTTATTTTATACCTTATTTATGTTACATATTTGTAGAAGAATTACTTTCAACCTTAATATTTTGTTGAGCATATTCTTACAATTCCCTCTTTTTATTTTTGAACGTACTCAAAACACTTTATACTGATATGTATTCTTGATCAGATTATATATAAAACACATTAGGAAACAAAACCTTTAGTCTTCTTTTGATACAAGTCAAAATGCAATTTTACATAGTTAATACAATGATATCAAGTATTACTACCAAAACTGAAAGTATTTAACAACTTTTTCTTTTGCAGACCATTTTGTGAAAATATCTCACCGGTTATGAGCTGTGTCTGCTTTAGTTTTATTTTTTAACTTGATTAATTTATTCTTTTGCAATCATAGAATTTCATTTGTGACTTAGAACTGTTCCATTAACTCTTTGCAACTGTTGAATTAACTCTTTACTTTTATTAGAGATAGACTAATATCTATAAGAGACAAGAACTATGTGCTACTTCAAGCATTTATACACTACTAAAATATACAGTTTCAATGTCATTTTAACCATAACATTGTGGTCATGTCTCTGAACTGCCCATTAACACCTTGGTAAAGTACTGAACTGGGCTTAGATAATAAATATTTGAATGTAATTATTTCAGTACTTGATTAAAAAAACATTTATACACTAAAGAATGCTATGTACATATTAGTCCATTATCTGTATGAATACAATATTTTAATATAATTTTCCTCTAAATGGGGTAACCAATACTAGTACTGATAAAATGATGGTCCAAAAACCAATAATAAGACTCCAACTTAAAACCAGTGATACTATTACAACTTAACAAATTACTTTTGAACTTATTACAATGTATCCTGTACAGTGTGTATTTACACAGACTGTTTGCTATTCATGCATTTCAATCTAGTAGGTATCCTGGACCCATTTTTCTTAAAACATGTTTTTTCACACATATGCATTACTATACATTAATTTCATTTGTACTGAATTATTTTTGTATTTGTAGATAAAAAGACTTTTAACATCAAGGAAAATCTTGGAAAATTCTTATGTCTCTTTAGAAGTATCTAGTGGAATTGCCACCAGAGGCAACTACATGCCCAGCAATTAGAAACATTTATGCTTTTACATATCAACATTGTCTTGCCAAAACATATTAAAAAATGACCATTCTTGCTCAATTTTTATATATCTTTACTCTCTCTTGTATAGCTTTAATAAAGCAATTTTAAATCATCTCTTGTATAGCTCTACAGTTTAACAGGTTGTAAATACAATGTAATACTAAACAATACAATAATAACTAGCATGATAGCTATTAGCAACTTGTAAAATATCTTATCCTGCCAGGTTTAATCCAGTATTTCTAATGCACTAATACCTGTTTTACCCCTCCCCCCTGAAAGAGTACTGTCAAGAAGGAATGAGATATTATTTCTTCATGTAGCTTTATTTTAGACCCTTTTCCAATACTGCTCACACAGTCAGTGTAAAACTGAGAAAGTACCCTTCCCCCTGTAGTACTGCAGAATTGTTTATTTGCTTTATGCTGTGAGAATAGAATGTATGTCAGCCCAACACTTTGGTTAAACATTTGCTTTATTATGTTACGAACAAACTATAGACTTTTGTCTAATTTGATTATTTTTTGGATGTTTTCAATGGCAGAATATAGTTTTACTGTTGCCTTTGCTGTCTACTACTACTAGTAGATATTTGTACCTTCTTGTATACTTTATTTGAACTGTATGTATGCTACAACCCATCTTTTGGCTGTACTTGATGTAACTGAGGTTTTTGTCTTACTTTTAACATTTACCTGCAAACAAATTATCAGTGACATATATGCACAATTGTGATGTTTTATTATAATTACTAAATTGTGTTGCATGTGAACATTTAACAAGTATGTTTTAATAACAGTAATGTTTTAGAAAACTCAAGCCACTTGCCTGGCAATCAGTCTTGTTTTTTATCCTATCTGCTCAATATTTCCTGTAACTATTTATCCAGTCTAGGAAGGTCTGAACTCACATTTCACACTCTGTAGACCATAGTTAATCCTTTTAGCATTTTCCTTTAATCATCTGTTAATACACTTGCAATTTAATAGTAAAATGCAGTTATAAAACACTTAGTATTATATTTGTGATTTGCATAATTATGCATTTATACTATATAACTAGACACTATTTTACAATTAGCTTACATATTTTTTTCACTTTGATTTCAGTATTTTTTTTATTTATTTAACTGCCCTGCCATTCATTTTACAAAGACTGTTTGACTAATACCAACTGTGATTTTATTTTTTTTTAATATTCAGAACTTTAACTGTTTGGTGTGGTGTTACTATGCAATTATAAACAAATTGTAAAAAAAACAAATAGATATTAGCTTAACTAACACATGTTTATATTTACATTATTTACATTTGCTGTTATCTGCCTGTTATTCTTGTGCATTGCAACAGATGTAATTTAGATGAAAAGAAAATACATGCATGTCAGTCTTGTGACTTTAAATCTTTATACAAGCATTTCAGTCTTGTGACGTTAAATATTTACTCATTAACTATTTGTATTTAATTGTATGAACTAGAACTGTTTTGTTTACCTTTTGACTATGCTAAGAATGGCAGCCATATGCTCTACTTTACTGTAGTACTGATAAATGTCTTGCTTTAACTAAATGGAAGTTTTAAACATTTGAGAATGATTTGTCCAGGTATCAGATCCTACCATCCTACCATGTATGCTTAATCATTTTCAAAACACAAACATATTATAAAATATATCTCTTTTGTACATATCAGCTATAGTTTCCTGTTCTTTCCCAATGTTCTCTTAAGCTCAGCTTTGGTACGGAGGAAGTCAATCTCTGTCAGTTCAGCTAATTTATTTTCTTTATCCTGTAACTGCCGTTCAAGAATTTCTTGTAATGTTGCATGGTCTTTCTGACATTCTTTAGTAACCTGTTCTGCTGAATTTAAAACTCCTATGCACTTTTGGAAAAATTTTTGTATAACTTGTCTAAACTTCCTGAACTCATTGTTTCCGTCTCTTAGAAGTTTATTACATTCTTTTGTAACAAAATGTACTAGAGGTCCTGTCAATAACTGATTTGACTCCTGTTGTAACTCTGAAATAAACCTTTTACATGTGGTGATAGGACAACTGTTCAACATCTGAATATAATGGAAACACTTTACCTTTAGTTATTTTTTTTATCATGAAAAGGTCTGTCTTCGCAGTCTATTTTTTTAGCAATATCATGCAATACCTTTTTATAACATTGTACACAAAATGCAGTTTCTGTTGATTTACACAATAAACATCTGTCATACCCCACATGGTTTTCTTTGAGATACCAGTCAAATATTGTAATACATTTGCATAATGCCTTACTATCAACTTGCCCTGATAAGGTTTTACATTTACTAATGTGCTCTGTATACCAACATTGCAATTTACTAAAACTTGGCTTACACCTGCTCGAATTATGTCTAATAACATCCATACTAAAAATATGACATAGAAAAAATTCTTACCAGTTAGCAAAAAAACAGGTGATCAGGTTGTTGTTGCTGATGGCTGGTAATTTTTCAGAGTCACTCAAGAAGCTGGTGAAACACAGGCAGTGAGATGCTGTAAAAGTAGATGTCCACCTTTCTTGAAGAATTAATGGCACTGCGACTTTCCTGGATGTCATGCTCAATCTGGATTCAGACGTCTGACAAACTTTACAAAACATTACTACTGCAAGCTGCATAAACTGGAGCACCTCTGTTTAGGATTTACACATATGTACAAATGTTAGTTATTGCAATTTGACTGAAGTGACTCTCTGCAGGGCTTACCACTACTCTCCCTGTGTTCGATTGCAAGTAGGCTTGCCATTGAAAAATTAATTTTATGGTTCTAAATCAGGGTGCTGTTACTGTGATTCTTACTGTGATGGCTCTGAAGTCTTCTTAAGATACTCGGTCTTACTGGCTGGGTTTTGCTGAAATCAAAGTCTGGTTATAGTTGCATTCACAGTCTGTTGCAAACAGAAACTTGCAAAATATACACTGATGAGAGAATATACTTTGCAGCACCAAACTCAGAGCAGTAGCAAATAACTTTTGATAACAAACCACACGGACTAATGCTGCAGCTTCATGTACTGTTCTACTTTACTTCTTGAACAGCGTGGATGGTGTGAGAGATATAACATTTACCTCAGAACAAATGTGTCCCTACCAATACTTCTAACATAACTTAAATTAATACAGAGCTTATATACAGTTCTAGGCATGCACACACATATAGATTTCCTCTTGGTATTCTATTTTGGAGAATTGCTCTTCCTGTTGCAGATGCTGACTTGATGATATTATTTTTAAGCTTCCTTGCTTAACAATGTCACATTTTTGCTCTTTGTATGAGAACATCTGTTCTTGAGCAAATGCTGACTTCAAACGTTCTTACTTAACAATGTCATATGATGCAGATTGGTTTCCTGTTGTCCAGCCTTTAAGGAACCAGATTTTTTTTTTTCTGACAATGTGTAAACATACATCCTGTTTTTACATTTTTGCTCTTTCTGACAATGTAATGCATACATAAAAGGTCAGCTTTTACATTTTTCTAACATGTCCATTAAGAAAGTTCCTTATTTTCCAAGCCACAGTCATTTAGTACGGATGCTAATAACATATTACTAAACTCTATTTCTACATTTAAGCAAGCTTTATTTTATACCTTATTTATGTTACATATTTGTAGCAGAATTACTTTCAACCTTAATATTTTGTTGAGCATATACTTACAGTGTGTGCTACAGGCTGAAGCTGCTGCCAATAGCCATAGGCAGAGAGGGTGAAGACTTTGCAGGCTGACAACAGAGAAGAGAAATTATGGGACCTCTGGCAGCCATGAGTCAGATACAGAACCAAACGCAGGGAACACATCCCAGTGGAGTATAAGGTATGTGTTTAACTTAGTATGTAATCCACAGTTACTCTTAACAGACTACCAGGGGACATGCTTGGTGTTTCAGAGGCATCAGCATCCAGGATCTTCCAAACATTCCTGCATGCTATGCTACAACATGGTAGAAGAAACATATAACACAGGTTCAGAGGTGAGACTCCCAGGTATGCTACAGTTGTAAAATATTGCACTACTCTCCAGTAATGTGTGCCATACATTGCAGTCATGTATTCAAGAGAACAACAGGGGCTACATTAATCATAGGGTCTACCACTCGAACAACTGCCAAGTCATGTTTAATGTCATGGGGATCATGTGGTATGTGTGTACTGGCAGCCCTTGTAGTTGGCACAACTTCCACATTTGTTGCATTCCCCAACTGCACCAGATGTGTGCTATGGGGGATATTTCCAAGGCTCACTTAGATGTGCATGCATGCTATGCACTAGAGGCATGGTGGAGGAAAACAGTAGATGCACACACTCACACAGAGGGATACCATAATGAGACACACAGTCCAACCAGTAATGCCATACAGCATGTATTTCAGCTACTGCACTCACAATGCCAGTGCCTACGTACCTCTGGCTGAGAGCATCATTACAATTTACTGACATGTCCCTTAATGTTCATAGTATATGTTATGCTTTCCAAGTTAATATAGTGGAAACAGCTTCAGCAGGATCAGGGAACACATCCTATTGACAATGCCAAGATCACCATAGCCACAGGCCAATGATAACCCAGGGGAGGAACCAGCAGCAGGTGTGGTCAGAAGCAGACATAGCCATCAAAGTAAGTCCCTGCACTGGTTATGACACAAGTCATAGCACACTGACTCAACACCTAGGAAGCTAAAACCATCCTCCAACAGCACTATAAAGGCAGGATGCCAGACACGTTGGGTAACCAGACCAACACAGACTTGTTAGTGCCACAGCAGGCACACATCTAAGCCCAAAAGAACAGTCAATGCTTGTTTGCGACATCCAACCTGTCTTTCCTTAGTTGGCAACCGCATATCATATTAGTCCCACTTAATATCCTTTCACATTGTAAATGCAGTGATATTGAATGGTCGACACAAATTATGTCCCAGATTACTGGACAGATAACTGATGACTGACCAAGAAACACAGATATAAAATAGTGCTATATATTTGCAAGCAGACTTCATAAGGGTGTATGTAATCAGTTACTCCAGTATTGTAAAAGTGAAACATGTCACAAAATGTGCAGGTAACTTGCAATATTTTATTACAGCTGTATTTTTTGTTTGTTTGTGTCTTTCAGCTTTTCCAGGTTAGGGGTCACCACAGCGGAACTCCTGTCTGCTAATGATTGGCAGTTGATTTTTAAGTACCGGCTTGCCAGGCCTGATGCATAACCTTCAACAAAGGTATGCCCATTCACGCATGTCTCCACGCAGAAGACGCTCTAACCGGACAGTGTCATACTGTGAGGCGACAACGTATTACAGCTGTATATTATTTTAAATTTGATTATGTGCTGACAATCACTCAACTGTACAGATCTGCACAGAATGTCCAGTCCATATATTTGGTCTGTGTCTCATACTACTGTGGAAGTCTGTCAAGTCACTGACAAATCACTTGAGGACTGAGGTCAGGGACTGATGGGACACATCTGAGTTTCAGACTTCATATCCTTCAGAACAGTCATGCTAATGCATAACTTGTGTGTTCTATCCACTTCTTAAGTATACATGAGCAATACTTAAAGAATGTCCCTATTTACAGGCATTTGCCCCCCATTAATTGTGCCTTTGTTCACATCCCCTGCTCTAAGAGGTGGAGAGGTACAATATGGTTCTGGATGCATATTGTTGCTTCTTACAAAGGTGTATGTGTAAAACACAGGATTACGGCACCCATTCTGTGTTTGACATGTGCATCAGATGGTGAATTGGATTGTAGAACAATGTAGGGATATTTCCTGCGTAGTTTCATAGTCTAGTAGTGGATGTAAAACATTGATTTTATATTCTTCCTATTATCACTTGTTTTTATCTCAATATTTGGAGTTTGCTCATTCCTGTGGGTAGCACAACTGGCATCAGGAATGCACAGCTGGTTTGCATGCACTGTGGCAGTGCACAAACTGTAGAAGTGGACTATCCAGGTAGCAGTCGGGAACCAGACATCTAAACATAGACCTGAGATGCCTTCACTTAATGTCAGTCTGCATAGCACAAACCTGATAAGCGTCATTCTGCTGTGTGTAACATTGAGAACCTCTGGATAAATATTAATGTAGTAAAGCTTCATGTGACTTTTCTTGTGGCTGTGGTTAAGTGTTGACCTGAAGTTCACATGGTCCTGGGTTCTGATACAAGGACTGCAATTTGTATTTTACTAATGTGTCCTTGAATTACATTGCAATGTAATTAAAATACACATGTATTCTTTGTTCCTTCTAAAGGCAGCAGCTGTGAGTGTAAGACTACTATGTGTAAGGTCCATGGTTCTACTAAAGCAGACATCTCTATTTTTTCAATGGTGTACCACCTCATATTATAGTCACCCTGAGTTATAGCAGTTGCATAGTATTTCTCATATCCTAAGTATTTCCATGATGCTTGACAAGGTAATATTGTCAGTTGTGTAATGACATGATAATATCTGTGTTAATGAACTTAATTTTACT
Organism: Protopterus annectens; assembly: GCF_019279795.1. Taxonomy (NCBI): domain Eukaryota; kingdom Metazoa; phylum Chordata; order Ceratodontiformes; family Protopteridae; genus Protopterus; species Protopterus annectens. The sequence goes on from NC_056733.1 coordinate 814,630,330, forward strand.
GTTTCCCATCGTGCAAACACAGGCACTGTGTTAGTGTGATGCTAAGCAGCTCACACCATTTTCAAATGTTACAATGTCCAATGGAGTGCATTCTCAGTATCTGTCATAACTGGAATTGTTGGGAAAAGTCATTATACATTGGTGTTCATCTGCATTAGACATGTGTGGTGTTCAGGGAGAGGTTCTGAAATTTCGGTCTCAAAGGTGGGGTGTGCAGGAGTTCAAAGTGTTTGTTGGATTCCTAGTGAATGATTACAGTCCCTGGCTGTTGCAGGAGCACTGTGATGGATAAAATTACAAATCAGATGCATGGAATAGTTTGGCCTGGCATTTGTCCAGTATTGCCAGTATCCTCCGCACTGGCGAACAGTGTAAGAATCACTACCAAGACCTCTGGATGAGGAAGAGGGATACCCTCAACCATTGGATTGAGGAATGCAGGAATGATGGCACCCCACAGATGTTTAAGTATTACTTACTTGTAGGAGGTAGCAGCTACATATGTTCATTATTAGTGCTCCTAATGGTATTCTGTTGTTTTGTGTTTTTCCCACAGCTAATGCAGCTGGAGCACTGACTGTGCAGACCTATGAAGAAAGAATGAGAAGAATAAGAGATGCAAGTGGTATGTATGCTTCCAAACAGTACTGTTATCATAGCATGTTAGGGGTAAGTACAGCTTATTGTGGTAAACTCTCGTTTCACATTAAGTATGCATTTTTCCATTATAAAGCAAAAGCATGCATGCATTAATATGTTACTTAGAATAACAGTCTAGTATTGCAGAGTAGACATCGATGATAATTTAGAAAACCACAGATCCAAAGTAGACAGTACTCATTTAAGTTGACATAAATATTACAATGTAACATATGACCTATATACACAGACAACTAGAGCATGCTGCAGATTGTTAGCATTATAACAGTGAACCCGTATCTATAAAGTGTAAAAGGAAAGAGTACTTGTAGTATGCTGTATTACAAAAGGAAAAGTACAGTATTACAACAAACACTGCTTGTGGGTTCAAATACCACACTCCCCATATTTAATGAAAGCTGTTTAGAATACTGTTTTAAGATATCCTCAATAAAAGTACAGTACTATTACATATTCATTCTGATAGCATTAGAAGTGCATACCTCTATAGCTGTGGCTCGTATGGCCTGCTGTCAAATATAATCAGTGTCCCTGGAACATGCATATCTGCAATATATTCCCCCAAGAATGATTGTCGGGTGTGATATGATCTACAGTATAGTGTGTCTGTTTTAGCAACAGGGTAGTCAAAGAAATAAAGGTAGTTATTAGCATTTTGTATTATTGTACATAAAATGTAGCAGAATATTGTACATTATTTATATATATTTTTGCATATTATCTGTGAGGTTACTAATGTTATTTTTCTCTCTCTCTCTCACTCCACCCCTTCTCTCTGTTTCTTTTTTGTTATTCATGTTTGTTATTATTATTTGTATTGTTATTATAGGATGTATATAATAATAATCATTATCATAATATTTTTTATTACCTATGGTTTCTTATTATGTATAATTTTCTCTTATTTTATTGTTAAATACCTTTTTCATTTCATATTACTTTTCATTCTGTTTGTATTTCTATTATTTATTATTTTTGTACTGCTTTATTATTATATAGCTATATTTTATTGACTGTTATTATGTTCATTATTTTGTGTAAAATTTTATTTTATTATGGATTTTTCATTGTATTTATGTTATTACTACAGCACGGCAAGGTAGGCCGGTTCCATGTGGTCTGCCTACACTGACTTTACTGGCTAAAGCACAAAGGCCCAGCACTTCTGGGCTGCAGCTTGGCGGTACCCCTCCTGTTGCCCCTGCCCTACTTGGACCCTCAGGTAATTCTGCCCCAGAGGATAGGCCTGTAGTTCCCTCAGGGAGCAGAGGCAGAGGGGGTGATTTTGTAACCCAAGCTGAACTGTCAGGTCATGTGCATAAGGATTGTGCACCACACAACTGGTGCATGCCTATGCCAAGTGGAGACAGCACTCTCTATCATTGTTCTGAATAATATCAAGACATGCAGATGTCAGATACTGTGGCCATCAGCACAGTGAGGTGACAGTGATGACAGTCCAGTTGGTGAGGACTCAATACTCACTAACGCCAAACATGACATCCATGAGTCCATGATTCCCCCCACCCCAGCCAAGGTGTTCACCCTCCTCTTGTGTCCTTCACCAACCATGCCTCTTGTCCTGTATGTCTTGTATGTCTTGTCTGTCTACAAATGCTTCCTCACCTCCTTCTCAACTTGCCTTCCCCAGACTTAAAAAAAAAAAAAAAAAAAAAAAATGGCACCTGTTCTAAAAATAAAATTGTCCCATACATAGCTCTCCATTTCACACACGTGTCTATTTGACACACATAATTTGGTCCAATTGGCTCCACAATGCAATTATGTTGTTTCAACTCCTCTCTGTGATAGTGGCAGTCCAAGATCAGCTAATAAACTGTACATGTGCACAGTTGTTACTGCTGAAGAAATGGATAGCTATGGTTCTTCCCGACACACTTCCTGCCTTTCATTTTGTTTTTCTCCCTGCTTGCTCCCCATTTCACCACTTTCCTATCTTCCCCATTTTCATTTATTTTCCTTGGATTCTGCAGTATTTAGATTCCAGCCTTTTCTTTATGGGCTTTGTGTCACACTTGCATGACTCAGAGTCAAACCCCCTCTGTATAGACTCTTATTTGTATCACACTGTGAAGATAAGTGAAGGTTGCCAGGCTAGCTAGATAGAATTTTGTAGATAATTCTGTCATTTGTAAATATTAATGTAAGCCACCGGCTTGTTCTCTTAAATGTGAAAAGACAGTATTGGATGTTGAACTGAAAAAAATGTAACAATAGTGCACCCTGCTGTAAGAAAGCTGATAAAGCAAGTATTTCATGACTGTCTTTGATTTCAGGGCTTGGAGCCGAGATGTCTGGATGAAGGAATTCTGGCTATTGTTTTGAGACCAGAGTTAATTGCTAGAATTTACATGTATAATTTATTTTATTGCTCTGGATTCCTGACCAGCTGCAGGATCAAAAGGGTTATTAACCTCTGAGTTTCTGTTAGACTGGGAACCAGAAAGAAATGAAGCAATCTGAAATTAATCAGTGGTAATGTGTTATCAGTTTAAGGACAGAAAGAATGAGGGCATTTAGCATTTGTCTTGAGAACATCCAACTCACCAGCACTCTGCCTGTGTTCTATATATAAGTTTATTTTAGAATTGTGCTTTCTCTTGGATATAGCTAGGAACTAGGAAGATTAGACTCATTTTTTTTTCTGTACTGATGTCAGAACTTTTCTACTGTATTATTTTAAGTATTTATTGGTGATCTCTGAACTCCTGACTAGCACTGTGTAGTAAGAAGCATTGTCTTGTGTTTTTATTATTTATTATTAAATATTTTTAAACCTTTCAAATGTGGCTGTTTTGTGTAGAGATAATTTAAGCTCTAGGGTACACTGCATGTATATAATAATACTGGCCAAGCTACTCCAATAAGCCTTGGCTGTTCAGTTGCACTTACCATTTGGATAATAATATTGCACAGTATAACCGGACACCCTTTCATAAGGGCCTTTTAGTAGCTGATAAATATTAGTGGGTAGTGGCAAGTGGTACTACTGTATAGTTTGGGTAAATGGGTAACAGATGGACAACCTGTGCCAGCCTTCCCCAGGAGTGTCTGTGTGGTTGTATATAACTCTTATCTCAAGTGTGTGTGTGTGTGTGTGTGTGTGTGTGTGTGTGTGTGTGTGTGTGTGTGTGTGTCAGCTACATGGGCAGTGACACAAAGTACTGGCTGGACAGAGAGGGTGCTGGAGGTTTTAGCTTGCCCACTAAGCTGAGATCTGGACCTTGTAGTTGTGCTAGTGGGGAGTCTGATTGGGGACCGGGAGAGAAAGGGAGAAACCAACCCCAGACTGACTGCGATCTCTGTGTAGTCTTAAGGGAAATTGTACTTTACTGCATGTGCATTTATTATCCTTCTCTATATGGACGTCCCTCTCTGGTGTTAGTGGTGAGAATTGAGGTTTCTTGATTGCTGGGCCAGTGCATAGGTGTCACATATTAATTGTTTGGCAGTGGTGGAATATCCACACCACATATAAATTGGTTGGCAGATACTAATTGGCTTGTAGTGGTGTGGGTAGTGTGAATTCCTGTAGCTTGTGTAGAGTGTTCTCTGAAAGGTGTTTTTGTACTCTAAATCAGCCACAGAGTGAATACTCAGAGTTTAGATCACATTTTTTTTTTTTTTGTTAGCTTAGTTAGTCAGGGAGAGCAGGCAGCATTTCAGCAGAGGAGTACGTAAAGCTGACAAGGAGCCAGCTGGCTGAGATGTGCCAGGCTAAGGGACTGGTGCATGGAAACCTGACTAAGGCAGACATGATTTCAGCTTTGGTCACAGCTGCATCAGAAAACAGCAACCAGGAGGACGATCAGATTGGCAGTGGAGATATACTACACTCAAAGAATGGACAGCTCAACCTTTCTACAGAGGACTTAACAATCCATCTGGAGCTAAAGAAACTTGAGTTGGAGGCCAAGTGTTTAGAAATAGAAGCAGCTGAGAGACTGAGTAGTCTAAAGAGTGAGAGCAATGAGAAACTGTGACATTTTCAGGCTGAGGAGAATGATAAACTGCTACGGCTGGAAGCTGAGGACAAGAAAAGGCAGAGGCAGCACAAAAGGGAGATGCTGACTCTTCACCAGAGTCATGGAGGTAATGGAGAAGGGAGTAACTGGACCCCAGAAGCACAAAAGGTCATTAAATGTCTTCCGCAGTTTAAAGAGGGGGATCATTTTGATAGTTTCATTAATATGTTTGAGAGGCTATGTAAACAGTACGATGCTGACCAAAGGCTCTGGGTACGGTTTCTGACCCCTGTACTCCATGGTAAAGCTGTAACTGTGTTGTCTAAAATTTCTGATCAGGAATGTTTTGATTATACTACTACTGTTAAGAACTGCTTGTTAGAATTTTTTAAGCTAACACCTGAAACGTATAGACTAGATACAGGCCTGCTGAATCTAGCTTTATCTGTATGCTTGTTGTTTGTTTATTTCCCTGAAACGCTAATTCCACCTAAAACGCGGCCTTTTAGCACTTCTGTGGATCCCTAGTGATATCTGCATTGCTTACTGTACTTATTTCCTTGTTTCACTTGAAAGAAAGTTACTGTTTGTCGTTTTTGCATTTAAGTTACCTGTAACACATTGCATTTAAGTTACCTGGCACTTGCTCACTAAAGCAATTATATAAGTCAGCTCTAAAAAATTAAAAGCACTACACCCTCACAAACTCCCCTTGAGTACCTTGTTCCCCATTGGCCCTTTTTTCAATTATAAAGGAATTCCCAGTACTATTCTAGCATGTCCAAAGGTCAGTTGTCAATCTCCTCTACGGTCCAGCTGGTGAATCTGGGAATCTTGAGGCAATGTTACAACTGCTTCATGTACACAGACAACCCTCTCCTCCTCCCAACAAATTCCAACACATGTGAGAGATGCAACCATATAGCCAAACTGGAGGCTAAGCTCTCTCAACTCAGTACTGGCGTAACCAGTCAGGAGGAGAAGGAAACCACACTCACTACAATTCCAGTCTCACATAGACCTACCACGACAACAAACCAAATGCATAAACACACAAAAACATACTCGGAGGCTCTAAATAAAAATCTGCCTAAGCAGCAGAGACCTCCAAAGTAGACACCCAAGCAACCGCTACCCCAAAACAAAACACATGCAACACATAGCTCACAAAGCCAGTGTGCCGAACAGTCACAGCCCTTAAGGCTAAACAACACACCTGATACACTTGTAATAGGTGACTATCGTCAGGCACACTGATGTCCCGCTCACCAGGCTGAACAAGGAGAAGGTCACGGTGAGCTGCCTGTCAGGCGCTAGGATCCGCCACATAACACAAGCACTCAGGTCACTCCAAGGCAAGTACAAATACGACTCAGTCATTGTCCATGCTGGTGTGAATGACCTGAGATGTACCTCCCTGGACTACATGAAAAGAGACATAGAGGAGCTCTATGAGCATGTAGCCCAGGCCGGTATGACCCTGACCTTGAGTAGCATCTTACCCTCACCAAGAATGATGCCACAATATGAAGACAAGATGATCAATTTCAACAATTGGCTTAAGTGTTGGTGTCATTCAAAGGGGATCCAATGCCTGTCAGCCTGGGATGACATGCTCGACAAGCCACGATGCTTCGCTAGGGACGGCTTGCACCTGTCACCCCTGGGCTTTCGGATATTGGCAAAGGCTCTTGCTACCCCCATAGTGCCATTTTTAGGCAAGTCTCAAAAGACAAACCCAACTCCATAGGTATCACAAGGGATAAGAAACTAAGAGTAATGCTACTCAACGCCAGAAGTCTAAACCTCAAGATGCACGCACTCAAACTCTCCTTAGCATGGAGAACATCGATATCTGTGCAGTAACAGAAACCTGGTTCAAAACTCCCAAGAGCACCCCAGCACTACCAGGTTATACCTCATACCATGCTTTTGGCCCCAAAACTTGGACCGAACCACAAAAGGAGGGGGAGTATCAATATTCGTCAAAGATACCCACACCTCCAGGTTGGTGGCACAGCACGAAGCATCAGAGACTATCCATGTGCAACTAACTGTGGGTAAAACTGCCTTCCAGTTTATAGCCTGCTACAGACCACCCTCCCAAACACAGGAACCCCACTTGGCCTTCCTGAGAATACTGGAAAATATGAAGGTCTCTCCAAACACTATTATATTGGGCGACTTCAACTACCCAAACATAGACTGGGAGCATTACTCTAGCTCCAACACCCTAGCCCAAAGGTTCCTAGAATTTATAAACTCAAATGTTATGGAACAACTTGTTACCACTCCCACAAGAGGGGAAAACATACTGGACCTGATCATCACCAACATGGGGACACTATGCTCCAGACCAGAAGTGTATCCCTCACTGGTAAGATCAGACCATAAACTAATCTCACTGGATATTCACATCCCGACCCCACCCCCTGCCCAGAAAACCACAGTGAAAAACTTCTCTAAAGCAAATTTCACACACCTCAAAACCGAGGTGAAATCCTTCAAAGCCCCCGGGCCTGTGGAAAATGCGGCCCAGACCACAGAATCCTTTATAAACGCATTCTATGAACACCTTCAGGAATGCATGGATCATGCAATCCCAAATAAAACCAAGACCCAATCCTCCAAAGGCAGATGTCCTGTCTGGTGGACCCCAGCCATAAACAAACTATACAATAGAAGGAGGAAGCTACTACATGATAGAGCAAAATCCCAAAAAGGGAAGGCATCTCTGATCAGTATTAGCAAAAAACTACGGGCACTCATAAAATCGTCTAAGGCCAGCTTCGAGAGAAAAATTGCACAGGACACTAAGGATAATCACAAGGCTTTCTTTAGTTATGTTAGGAACCTGGGTGGGAATTCCCAGATATGCTCAGAATTAGTCCAAAATGACAAAAAATACACTGAGCCCACAGACATTGCCAACATCCTAGCTGACAGGTTCAGTGCAAACTTCTCCCCCCTCCCCACCAAAAGGGCAAATATCTATCCCAACAGAGTGCTGCCCCCCTGACATCTCAGATGCTCAGGTAAGAGCCGCCCTCTCCAAAGCAAAAAACACAGCATCAATGGGAACAGATGGTGTCCCAGGCTGCGTCCTACACGAACTCCAAGAAGAGCTAAACCCAAACATAAAACTACTGTTCAATCTTAGCCTTACTACAGGATATGTACCCAAAGAGTGGCGTACAGCAACAGTGGTCCCTCTCCACAAAGGTGGTGCCTCAACGGATCCTGGAAACTATCACCCCATAAGCCTGACTAGCTTGCTCTGCAAAGCTATGGAAAGGATCATAATGGACCTCATAAATAAAGATATTGGGGACCTACAGACACTGGATCCTACCCAGTTTGGCTTAGGGCAGATCCTGCCTCTTAAACCTGGTCGATTTCTTTGAAACAGTCACCAAGGCCATTGACGAGGGGAAGGTGGTCCACACAGCCTACCTGGACCTCGCAAAAGCCTTCGATACAATACCCCACTCGGGCATTATAGATAAGCTCACCAGCTTAAATATAAACCCTATGTCACTAGATGGGTTGCAAACTGGCTCAAGGACAGAACCCACATGGTTAGAATTGCTGGAGCCATGTCAGACTCCAAACCAGTTACAAGTGGCATCCCACAAGGCTCAGTCCTGGGACCTCTCTTGTTCGGTATATATTTCTTGACGGTACAGGCCAACACGGAAGGACTGTGGCTGACCAAGTTCGCAAATGACTGCAAACTGGGCGCCATAATCAACTCTCCAGCCGACACAAGCATCCTCCAAAAGGGCCTCATAGAAACAGACAAGTGGTGCCAGAGCCATGGCCTCAAGCTAAACGCCAAAAAGTGCATAGTCATCCCCTTTGGCAAAAACAAAGTGCCCACAAATTACCACATAGGTGGTAATCCATTAAGTACAGAAGAAGTCATTAGGGACCTGGGGACCCAAGTTGATAGCAATCTCTCATTTGACAACCACGTGGCCAAAGTGGTTAGAAAAACATTTTATATAGCCCACCTAATCATGAAGGGATTCACATCTAGATCAGGGGAGGTCATTGTACCTCTTTACTCATCCCTCATCAGGCCCATAATTGAGTACAATGCCCTTTTGGGATGTACCTTACCAGACACCTGCAGCAACTGGAAAGACCCCAAAAGTACCTCACCAAGAGAATCAAAGGGCTCAAACAGATGCCATATGCTGCCCGGTTAAAGAAACTCCAGCTCTACTCAGTGGCATACCACCTGCTCAGAGGCGATCTGTGCCTGACGTATAAAGCCATGTCCAACCCGGAATTAATGGACATGCTGCACCTCAGAAAATCCAAATCCCATCGAGCTACGCGCTTGAGAGACTTGAACCTCAGCACTGAAATAAATAGGACATGCTGGAGGGACAGATTCATAACCCAGAGGCTCCCTTCACTCTGGAATAAAATCCCAGTCCAGGTTAGGCAGAGTCCCACACTGACTCTCTTCAAGATGAATCTTGATGAGTGGATGGGAGATTGTAGGTTTACCCCGGCTATCACTTCTGTGTCACTGTTAGACAGAGGCACAGTATACTAACCTCAAAAAAGGCATAGCAAAATTAATTTAAAATGGGTGGCGAAAGCCAAACACACTCTGGCTAGGCTTATAAATGCCCTAGGGCAGATAGACTAGTATGAACCTATGAACCTATGAACCTATAGGAAAAAGTTTTGTGAGCATAGACACAAGGCAGATGAAAGTGTATGTGAATATGTTGCTGAATTGAGCAGTTATTTTCATAGGTGGGTGAGTGGATGTCAGGTCACCACTTTTGAAGGGCTGGCAGACCTTTTGATGAGGGAACAAACCCTTAGTACTTTGCCTGAAGACATGAGGATCTGGTTAGCTGATAAACAATGTGCAAATTCAGATGAGTTGGGGAAGGAGGGAGACCTATACCTAGCAAGCAGGGCATCCATGAACAGGAAAGGGACCCCTAGTACTACTCATGGCTCTATAGAAACCCATGGTGGGCAGCACAGACTGCTCCAACAGAATCTGCCAGTAGCAGGGGAAGCCACTAGTACAGATACACGTCCAGATCCTAGGGTTAAGTGTTTTGAATGCAACCATTGGGGGCATGTAGCATACAGATGTCCATGGATTCAAGATGGGGAACAAAAGGTGAAAGAGACAGTAAGTGGGGAAGGCAAAATGCCAATAGTAGGTTGTCTTGAGACAACAGGGGTACTGAACTACGATCCTGTAGGTGTCCTGATAGGGAAGGATTTGGATGAGGCAGTACCATGTGCTTATGCGGTTGCATGCAGTCAGGCTTGGAGACAAGCATGTGTGTTTGGTAGACTGGGGGAGACCCAGACAGACCGCATACTCACAGCCAAGACTGGTGAGGTGGTTACTTCAGGGAGAAGGCTATGCTGTAGCAGTGAGACTGAAGGTGAGCCACAGCTGCTTGTGGGTATTGATGTTCCCTTGGACAGAGTGACTGCAAAGGTAGAGGTGAGTAGTAGTACCCAGGCTGACAGTGAGGCACCACTCTCAGAGGATATCAGACTTCCTGTGGAATGGGAGCTGGGAAGGGTTACAAAGAGAGAATTAAGACAGGCTCAGCTCTCAGACCCTACATTTCAAGGCCTGAGCCAGGTAGCTAGTGAGGCACCAGATTCTCAAGGGAAGGAGGAATATATATACTGGGACAAAGGGTGGTCCCTAGAGGGAGGGCCAGAAGGTGAGAGTATACAACAGTTGGTAGTGCCTAGAGCCTACCATCTGGCACTTCTAGTCATAGCCCATGGGATTCTCTTTGCAGGTCATATGGGAATAAAACATACAAAGAGATGTATTATGCAGAATTTCTATTGGCCTGGAATTTCCAGAGATGTAACAGGGTACTGCAGGACCTATGAGCAGTGCTAAAAGGTAGGCAAGGAAGAAGACAAGATGAGTGTTCCGTTAAGGAATTAAGTAGAGAAGTAAATAGTGTGGGAAGAAATAGCCAGGGAATTGTTATGGCTAGGCTTGTATAGGCCCTAGGGCTGATTGCCTAGTACCAACCTATGAACCTATGAACCTATAATGCTTTTGCCTGTGACTGAGAAGCCATTGCAGAGGGTATCTATGGATATTGTGGGGCCTCTGAGTACCCAAAGTTCCACAGGAAAAAAGTATATCCTAGTGATAGTAGACTATGCTACACGATACCCTGAGGCAGTGGCTTTGTCCTCCATCGAGGCAGAAAAGGTGGCAAATGCTTTGTTAGAGATTTTCAGCAGGGTAGGTTTCCGAAAAGAAATACTGACTGACAGTGGTGCCAATTTCATGTCAGACCTGCTGGCTTGTCTGTGCAAGTACTGTGGGGTGAAGCACCGGAAGACCACCTCCTACCATCCCCAGACTAATGGTCTTGTTTAGATCTTAAACTCTACACTCAAGTCCATGCTACAAGCATTTGCAGACCATTTTAAGTGGGAGTGGGACAAATATTTGCCCCATCTGTTGTTTGCTTAAAGAGAGGTTCCCCAGGAATCCACAGGGTTTTCACCCTTTGAGTTGTTGTATGGGCATAGGGTGTGGGAACCTCTAGATTTAATTCATGATGAGTGGGAAGGTGAGTGTGAACCTCACAATGAGTCTGTTATGGCATATGTCCTAAACCTCAGGGAATTCATGGGTTTAGCCCAGGAGAACCTGCCAGAAGCCCAGCAACAGAAAAATGTATGGTATAGCAGGAATGATCAAGCTAGAGAGTATGCTGTAGGTCAGCAGATAATGGTTCTCATTCCTGTCAGACACAAAAAGCTGCAAGCAGCTTGAGAGGGATTCTACAAGGTGGTAAGAAAGGTAAGTCATGTTAACTATATGGTAGAACTGTTAGACAGGAGGCAGGAGCACAAACTGTACCATGTTAACATGATGAAACCTTACCATGATAGGGAAGCCCTTGTGCTGAGCATTTGCAGAAGATTGCAGGAGGAGTCTTAGGGAGATCTGGTGACTGATCTCCTCAATGAGGCTCAGACTGACACCTCATTGGACGAGGTAGCAATGTCCCAGCAGCTTTCTCCTACCCAGGTTTGAGAAATCTGAACAGTGTTACAGGAGTATGGGGACATATTCATTGGGAAACCAGGGTGCACCCACCTGGTGCAGCACCAGGTGGATACAGGACCCCAAAGGCCTATTAGACAGGCTCCATATAGGGTGTCTGAGAGAGTCAAACAGACTCTGAGGGAGGAGATACAGGAAATGTTGGAACTAGGGGTAATTCAAGAGACCAACAGTCCCTGGGCCTCCCCAGTGGTGTTGGTACCAAAGAAGGATGGCAGCACCAGGGTCTGTGTGGACTACAGGAAATTAAATAGTCACACAGAGTCAGATGCTTACCCCATGCCTAGGACAGATGAGGCCCTACAGCAGCTGGGTGGGGCTAAGTATCTTACAACTATTGATCTTACCAAGGGTTACTGGAAGGTGCCCTTTACTCCCAGTGCTAGAGAGAAGTCAGCCTTTGTGACTCCTTCTAACTTGTATGAGTTCATAAAGATGCAATTTGGGTTGAAAAATGCCCCAGCAACTTTCCAGAGGCTGGTAGATCACATCCTAGCAATAACAGGAATGTTTGCCCTTGCTTACCTAGATGATATTGCCATCTACAGCCATTCCTGGCAAGAGCACCTTCAACATGTCAGGGAGTTGCTGGACAGACTACAGAGGGCAGGGTTGACCATTAAGCCGAGCAGATGTCAGGTGGTTATGGCAGAGGTCTCCTACCTATGACATAGAGTGGGGAGTGGTAAGATCAGGCTAGAATCTGCCAAAGTGGAAGCCATTCAGGCATGGCCTGCACCTGTTACCAAAAAAACAGGTGAGGGCATTCTTAGGGACAGCAGGGTACTACAGAAAGTTAATCCCCAGTTATAGTACAATAGCTGCTCCCCTCACAGACCTGACAAGGAAGAACAGGCCAGATAAGGTATTGTGGACCCCAGCATGTGAGCAGGCATTCCAGGAGCTTAAGGAAGCTTTGGGAGGACCCCCTGTGTTAGACTGCCCAGATTACAGCAAAGCATTTTGTTGTGTAGGTGGATGCTTCAAACCATGGGGTGGGGGCTGTACTTAGCCAGATTTCTTCAGAGGGAGAAGAGCATCCAGTGGTTTATTTCAGTTGTAGGCTCCAGCCCAATGAGGAATGCTATGCAGCTGTAGAGAAGGAATGTCTAGCCATAGTGTGGGCACAGCAGAAACTTCAGCCTTATCTGTATGGAAGTAAATTCACTGTAGTTACAGACCACAATCCCCTGACATGATTGCACTGAGCCAGCCAGCAAAATGCCAAGTTGCTAAGATGGAGCCTATGGTTGCAAGCATATATGTCAGTACAGCACTGCAGTGGGATTAACAATGCCAACACAGATGGGCTCTCAAGACAGGGAATGGGGTAAGGTATACTTAGATATACCTAATCCTCTCAAGCAACATTTCTCAAGGGTCACTTGAAAAACTAGCTTGAGTTCTCAGAGTGGGGGGGTGTGAAGATAGGTGAAGGTTGACAGCCTAGCTAGATAGAATTTTGTAGATAATTCTGTCATTTGTAAATATTAATGTAAGCCACAGGCTTGTTCTCTTAAATGTGAAAAGACTGTATTGGATGTTGAACTGAAAAAATGTAACAACGGTGCACTCTACTGTAAGAAAGCTGATAAGTCAAGTATTTCATGACTGTCTTTGATCTCAGGGCTCGGAGCCATGATGTTTGGATGAGAGAATTCTGCTATTGTTTTGAGACCAGAGTTAATTGCTAGAATTTGAATGTATAATTTCTTTTGTTCCTCTGGCTTCCTGACCAGCTGCAGGATCAAAAGGGCTATTAACCGCTGAGTTTCTGTTAGCCTGGGAACCAGAAAGAAATGATATAATCTGAAATGAATCAATGGTACTGTGTATCAATTTAAGGACAGAAAGAATGAGGGCATTTAGCATTTGTCTTGAGAACATCCAACTCCCCAGGACTTTGCCTGTCTTCTATATGTAAGTTTATTTTAGAACTGTGTTGTCTCATAGATATAGCTAGGAACTAGGAAGATTAGATTATTTTTTTTCTGTATTGATATCAGAACTTTTCTACTGTATTATTTTAAGTATTTCTCTGTTATCTTTGAACTCTTGACTAGCACTGTGTAGTAAGAAGTATTGCCATGTGTTTTCATTATTTATTATTACATATTTTAAACCTTTCAACTGTGGCTGTTTTATGTAGGGATAATTTAAGCTCTAGAGCACACTGCATGTATATAGTGATACTGGCCAAGCCACTCCAATAAGCCTCGACTGTTCAATTGCACTTACCATTTGGCTAATAATATTGCACAGTATAATTGGACACCCTTTCATAAGGGCCTTTTAGTAGCTGATAAATATTAGTGGGAGGTGGCAAGTAATACTACCATATAGTCTGTGTAAAAGGGGTACAGCTGGAGAACCTGTGCCAGCCTTCCCCAGGAGTGTCTGTGTGGTTGTATATAACTCTTATCTCAAAGTGTGTGTCACCTACTTGGGCAGGGACATGAAGCACTGGTTTGACAGAGAGGGTGCTGGAGGTTTTAGCTTGCCCACTAGGCTGGGATCTGGACCCTATAGCTCTGCCAATGGGGAGTCTTATTGGGGACCTGGAGAGAAAGGGAGAAACCAGCCCCAGACTGACTCTGATTTCTGTGTGCTCTTAAGGGAAATTGTACTTTATTGTGTGTGTATTTATTATCCTTTCCCTATATGGACGCCCCTCACTGGTGTTAGTGGTGAGGACTGAGGCTCCTTGATTGCTGGGCCAGTGCACGGGCATCACACACACACACACACACACACACATATACCATTCATTTTTCAAAAGAATTTTCTTAAATTTTGAAGATTACAAAACAAGTAAATAAACACCATGATAGCTGATCTTATGGTTATATTATTTACCTGGATACACATACACCATTTTGATTTTAGCTCAGTCCATATGTCCACTGCTTTAGGTAACATATGTACCATTCAGATTTCACCTTTCTTTTCTTGCCCTTGCTTCAGGTTATGAATGCACTGTCCAGATTCCAGACATCTGCTAGTGGCCTTTGCTTTGGGTCATGCATGTACTCTACAGATTGCAGTTCTCTCCCACACAAGACATCTGTTAGATGTTGCAAATGGACCATTCAGCATCCACTCCCTTCTCCAGTACAGACCAACCCCCTACATGCTCAGGTCTTACTAGGTTATCCAGCCTTTCTTAACTTTCCAAGTCCTCTGTCAGCAGAACTGCAAATGAGTAACTTGCCTCTAACACACAAGGCTGACTCTGTGGTATCTGTTTTCTCAAAAAGCCTCTCCCTTAAATTATTAATTCTGGTCAGTATGCTCATAGATTAGCTGTTTTTTATTTATTTATGTATCTATTTATTTATTTTGGTGCAGCTAAAGGTTAATTTAAATTATGAAAAGAATGAAATAATCCTAGTCCACAGGCTCTTCATGCTAGCAAATTAATTTTGATCAGATGGGACATTCTGAAGTCCAAGAATGCTGCATAATGTTTTATAGAAAAATAAACATACAACAAATAGCAACATGCTCTAGTTCCATGTTTCTGAATGAGTAATAGAAGGGGCTCCGACTCATGGCAAGGCTTTAGCTCCTTAACATATGCTGCACATTTTGTGTGTCTGGTACTTCCCTGTGTTTAAATGTTGGTCTGTCATGTCTAGAACAACTAGTGACTAGATTGGTTAGTTGGTTAGTTAGTAGATCAGTCAGTTAGTTAACTCGGTAAGTGAACTGGTCTCCAGACCCTTTTCAGCTATGACACAGGCTAAGAGAGACAATAGACGAAAGCAGTTAATATGTACAATACAGCAGCCAGAAGAACAAACAATTGATATTAACATCCTAGTCATATGGTCAGTATTTAGAAAAAACAATGTACATAATTTTCAGTATTTCAAGGCAACACAAATTATGTAAGGTGTGTTGTTCAAATTAATTATTAATTTTAATAGCACCATGTCTCTAATACTATCCATTGCCCTTAAAGAAAATACAAGTAACTTCAATTATAAGATGGTACATTTGTTTGTTTTAAAATGTTTTCACTGACTATTGTTCTCTTAATTATGTTGGTAGATGGTACATGGAAAGGCTAAGTTTAGAAAGAGCCCTCTCCCCCAAAGAAGTACCAGTTGGAATCTGACAAGAGCTAGTGAGCTAAATAGAAGTCTAATTAACAGGTAACCAGGTGAAGCCAACTAGAATGTGACAGTGATGCGTACAGGAATCTGTGAGCATAACAAGCCTGCATATTTTGTTTTCTGCAGTCTGCAGTTTATAACTATTAGAACTGGAATGTATAGTGAGGTTAGGGAGTCTATATTCTAGTTTGGGTATGAGTATGTTTGTAGCTAAGGAATAACAGGCAACAGGAGAGAGAAAACACAATTTAAGTTGTCCCAGTGTTTTATACTCTACCCTGTCTGTGTACAGGGCAAATCATCGTCATCATCATCCTCATCCCCCACCCCATTTTACATTTTCTCCATGGGGTTGGGATATCGAGTTAACTGTCAGCACCTCTCTCAATTCAGTATCACTTTCGCACCTTCTTGGATTGTAATACCTGATTGTCACAGGTCTCTCACACATTCCATTGATATTTTTGCTGGACATCCTTGTTTCCTCTTACCTTCCTCCTGTCTCTCCAAAATCTTCTTCATCAAACCATCTTCTACCTTTCTGCACATGTGCTGAACCACATCGCTCTGCTCTCTTTGACCTTCCCTGCAACTGGAGGTACTTTAGTTTCTGCTCTGCTGCAATCAGTTCTTCATCTGTCTCACCATGTGCATCCCATCTCCTAACACAGGCACTTCATCTCCATCACCTCTAGCTTCCTCAACTGTCCTAGTTCACTGCCCAAGTTTCTGTACCATATAGAAGTTCTATTCACACCTCTGTTTTGTACACCTTACCTTTTAGCTTATTTGGCATTCTTCTGTCAGTCACTACCACTGACATGTTATGTCATTTGGCTGTAGCCCCTCTAATTCTAGCATTGACTTCCTCATTCAGACTTCCCTTCTCCTCAACCACCCCACCCAGATACTTGGAAGCTGTTAATCTGTTCCACTATTTTCCCTTCTATCTCAGTTCTCAGCTTCTTCTGATTCCTCCCATTTGCTCCCATTACAACTGTCTTATCTATACTCAGTTTCATCCCATGTGCCTTCAGTATTGCATTCTAGTCCTCTATCATTTGCTGTAGTCCAGTTCAGTTTCTTCTTGTAATGCCATGTCATCTGCATGCAAAAGCTTTGTTAATCTCTCCCCTCTGACATGTCTGTAGTCCATCATCAGAATGAACAGCAGAGGGCACAAAGCTGAACCATAATTCCCACCCATTCGATTAGTAGTCCATCTGTGAGTCTGAACACTATTTTTATGTATGTCACTGGGTCCTTTTACATAGCCTGCACCAATTCTACCAATGTTTTTGGGACTTTGAACCACTGCAGAACTAGTCAAATCAGCTTTCTTGAGACCTTGTCATATGCTTTCTTCAACTCTAGGAATGCTCAGTTGGACTCTTTCCTCATCTCAACTTTCTTCTCCACTATCTGTCTCACTGCAAACATCAGGTCAGTTGTGCTGTATCCTGATCTAAATCTGAATTGCTCATCTCCCATCTAACTTTCTACTACTTTCCATATTCCTTTATGACAAGGATGGAGGTATTTTTGCTCAGATTCATTTGGGATCGTAATGCCATTATTATCACCACACTCAACAATCCACTCTAGACTGGATACTTGTATCCCATCCTGATAATTTTGCTACTACAGGCACACTTCCCAATACCCCAAGTGATCACCTTCACACTTACACCCACAGAACCTCCACTCACCTACCTAAAAAACACACCATGAAAAACATCCACAATCTAACTAACTTTTCTCAAGACAGATTCAATGATCTTTTGAAAGATATAAATTGGTCAATTCTAAAACATCTCTCTCTCTAGACACAGCAGTGCAATTCTTCAACACAACTTTTCTAAGTATACTAAACACCCGTGCTCCTATATGCACAAAAAGAATCAGAAACAACTCTGCTCCTTGGTTAACTAAAGACACAGAAGTCACTATGAGACAAATCTGTCACACCAGCACATCTTATTCAAGTTACAGGCCATGTTAGATCTCTGGAACAGGTAGCTCTAGTCCCATTTGATTTATGGATGTGCAGCAAGTTCATTAGGTTTGGGTCAGAGATTGCTCTGTAAACCAGGCATAAGTCTCCCCTAAGAAGTCTATATGATACTGAGTATAGTAACAGGGACTTTAGTCAGTCTGTGTAAGACACATGCTGGAGTTCCTTGATCTTCTTTGTTAGAAAACTCTGAGGTCTGTCTATTTGCTGTAGATGCTTTGTACGGTACATGCTGAAAGGGGAATTATACTCAATTATGGGCCTGATTAATGATGAGTACAGAGGGGTTATAACATTCTTTCTTCTAGATGCGATGCCTTTGCTAATCAAGTGTGCTACATAAAAAGCCTTCCTTACTACAGTAGACACATGGTGGTCAAAGTTAAGGTCGCAATCTACTTGTGATCCCAGATTTCTTACCACTTCGTAGGTACATGGGTATTGTTGTTAATCTGATTGTGTGAAGAGACATTGTTTTTACTGAAGGGAATGATGATGCATTTCTTTGCATTCAGTTTGAGACCATGACTAAGACACTAGTCACTGGTCTGTGTAAGACCCTCCTGAAGTATACTGACATCATTTGGGGATTCACTAATTGCACCCAGTTTGCAGTCATCTGCAAACTTGGTCAGCCACAGCCTCTTAGTTTTTGCCTGAAATTCTGAAAAGTATATACCAAACAGTAGGGGCCCCAGGTCCAACCCTTTTGGCACCCCGCTGGTGGCAGGTCTGCTGGTTGCTGTGGAGTCACCCACTTTGATAGTGTGTGACCAGTTTATGAGTCAGTTAGCAACCCATCTTACAACAAAAAGGGTTTACGTTCAGTTTGCTAAGTTTATGGGCAATGCCTGAGTGTAGGATTGTGTCAAAGGCCTTTGCCAAGTCAAGGTATGCTGTGTGCACAGATTTGCACTTGTCAATACCCCTGGTCACAGTTTCAAAACAATCTACCAGGTTTAACAGGCAGAATCTGCCCTTGACAAAGCATAATTCAGTCAAATCAAGGCTTTGGAGGTTGCCTATGTCTTTATTTATGAGGTCTATGATGATACATTCCATGGCTTTACAGATGAGGCTGGTCAGACTTATGGGTCTATAATTCCCTATGTCTGCTGCTAAGCCACATTTGTGGAGGGAAATAAGTGTTGCTGTTCTCAATTCCATAGGAACAAAGCCTATGGTTAGTCTGTGATTGAATAGGGTACTTAATGGTGGTGTCAGTTCATTTTTTAGTTTGTTTAGAAGACAGCCTGGGATGCCATCTAGTCCCATAGAGGCTGTGTTTTTTGCCTTAGACAAGGCTTTAATGATCTGCCCTTTGGATATGTAGGGTGGGGGTGAGTCGGGGGCAAGGTTTGTGATAAGTTTGGAGGTGATAAAGGAGTGAAACTTTCACTAAATCTGTCTGCTAACAGGTTTGCTATCTCTGAGGGATCAGTGTGTCTGATACTGTTAGTCACTAGTTCGGCACATGCTTGGGTCCTACCTGTTATACTAAGTATGTAGCTGTAAAATGCCTTATGGTTATCCTTGGCTGTGGTTGCTAAATTTTTCTCAAAATTACCTTTAGAGGATTTGACATGTTTTCTTATTTGCCTTTTTTGGCTGAGAATGGTGCTTTTCCATTGTTAGGGCCTCACCTCCTCACCTTAGTTTTCTTAGACAGCAACTTTTTGCATTTGTTGCAAAGTTTGTTGATTCTGGATGTCCACTAACGTGGCTTGATTTTACTTGGGGTTCTAGTTTTGATTATCTCTGGAACAGCCAAGTCTATACACTTATATAAGTGATTATACAGTGCTTTAGTGTAATCTTTGGTGTAGTTACCACTTTCAGCTGGGGGTGGGTCTTGGAAGGCATTTATACCTTCCTGTAGGAGGTTATAGTTTACTTTGGTGAAGTTTTTCAGTCTGAATTCACCCTTCATGAGTTCTGGTGTTAGTGCCAGTTTGAAGGCAACTGATTTGTGGTCAGATCTGACTAATGATGTTTCAACAGTTGTGGTGGTGCATCTCTTTGTCACATTAGTGAGTACCAGAGCTAGTATTTTTGTTCCTCTTGTTGGGGTTTGAACAATTTGTTCCAGGGCATTTAAGTTAACAAAGTCAGGGAACTTTTGCACTAGTGAGTTAGGGCTAGAGTACATTTCCCAGTTGATGGTGGGATAATTGAAATCTCCCATGACCAGAGTGTTTGACGATATTTGGATTGACTCAAGTTTGGTCGAGTAGGCCTTGTGTGCATCATGATCCATGGAAGAGGATCTATAACTAGCTATGACTTGAATGGGGGTCTTACCTATAGTCTAACTTGGAGTAACTCCATGGAGTTGTCCAGTCTAATTAGTCGGAAGGTGAATTTATCCCTAATATAGATAGAAATACTGCCTCCTTGTGTTCTCGTGTTCATTTTGTGGTCTGAAGGTATAGAAGGCATTGTAGCCTTGCAAGGCTGGAGTACTGTCTGAGGCCTTGAACCAAGTTTCTGTGACTGCACAGACATCTAAATCATCCAGTGATAGAAGTGCTTCCAGAGTGAACAGTTTTTGGTTTAAGCCCCTAGCATTTAGCATCATAATCCTTATTTTGTTATGGTTGGTAATTTTCACATCGGCAATTTTGTTTTCGAGTCCTTGTCTAAAAAAGGCACTATGGGTGAGGCAAGAGCCTTTGCCAGCAGCTGAAAGCCTAGTGGTGCCAGGTGCAAGCAGTCGCTGGCAAAACAGCAAGGTTTGTCGACCATGTCACCCCAGGCTGACAGAAACTGGATCCCCTTTGAATGACACCAAAAACTAAGCCAGTTATTAAAATTGATAATTTTGTGTACATACTGTGGCATCATTCTAGGTGAGGGTAATATGCCACTCAAGACTAGTGACATACCTGCCTGGGATACATACTCGGAGAAATCAGTCATGTCTCTCTTCATGTAGTCCAGTGAGGTACATTTCATGTTGTTTACTCCAACATGAGCTATGACATAGTCATAATGGTACTTGTTGCTGAGAGACCTGAATGCATGCATGATCTGACAAATCCTGGCACTGGACAGGCAGCTAACAGTGACTTTCTCTTTATCTAACCAGGGGAGAGGGACATCTGTGTGTCTCACTATGGAGTCTCCAATGACAAGAAAATTTGTTTTTGAGTGTTATGCCTTAAAGGCTCGGTAGGTGAGACATTGGTGTTGCTATGTGTCTTGGGTGCTGCGGGTAGTTGCAGCAGTCATTTTTTTTTTGTGGAGGTCTCTGTTTCGGTAAGTTTTTTTGATGGAACTTCCTCATATGTTGATTTATGTCTTGGGTGCGTACTATGTGTATGAGTAGTGGTACTATGTTCGTGAGTAGTGGTGGGTGAGTTGACACCCTCCTCAATGTTACTGTTTTGAGTGCAAAAGAGCAGGGATTCAAGATTCTTGGTGTAGATATATCTCTCACACTCTGTACTAGAGTGAATTATTAGTACAGGGTTGTCAGTGTACATGAGGCATTTGCTAAACTGCCTCAGGAGACCCCCAAGTCAACAAGGCTGACAGGAGAAACAAGGGTAGTCCAACTATCCTTAATGCTAGGTTTGAAGAACTGTTATCACAAAAGAGGTGCTTTCAGGACTGATCTAGGAGGTGCACTGTAGATGGACATTTTAGACAGGATTTTTGGCTGGTGGTTTAATATGTCACAGCTCATTCAAACTCAAAAGAATCAATGAGAGTTCTTACTCCAAGCCCCAGACTAATCACCTTTCACTAGACAGGTTCCAGTCAGCACACTTCTCTTACAAGGGTGCAGAAGGGCCCCTTCCAATCAAAGATGGCTTGGAAAATGTGCTCAGAATGCAACAGTCACTATGAACAGACCCAGATGCAGCAAACCTGTATCTGGACAATGCTACATTTACTAGCTACACTAATTTAGATGGGAAACACTAAAGAATGTTTCAAACAGCAGAAAAACAGCAGTGAGACACACAAAAAAAATTTAAACAGCAAACAAATCAGTTATTTAAAACACTGCTTGGCAGGAAAACAGAACAAATTGAACAGATGCTTTGCAAGCAGTGAAAAGTAGCAACAATTACTTTGCAAACAGTGACAACAGCAACAGAATACAATCTAACAGGCTCAGTAATGCAAACAAATGCAGTACAAACATTGCAGTTTGGTTTGCAGTATTAAAATACAGTATTAAATAAGTAGAACACAATAAAAGTGCAGTAAATAGTATAATCAAGAAAAAAGGCAACTGATGGTTTTTGGGAAGCTCAGAAGCCTCTAGTCATCTGGTATCTCAGCTCAGAGTTGTGGCTGGTAAACCACCTCAGTTCAGCTCAGTTCAAACAAGCAGAAACCTGCTCAAATGCAGGGCTTAAATACAGAAGCTAAAACCTTAAAAAAAATTAAAAAAAAACTCAAAAGAAAAAATGAGGGTTCTTACTCCAAGCCCTGGATCAATCACCCTTCACCAGACAGGTTCCAATCAGCAGACTTCTCTCACAAGGATGCAGAACAGTCCCTTCCAATCAAATATGGCTTGGAAAATGTGCTTAGAATACAAAAGCCACTACAAACAGACTCAGATGCAGCAAACCTGTATCTGGACTATGCTATAGCTACTAGCTATATTAAATTAGGTGGGAAACACTAAAAAAATGCTTCAAACAACAGGAAAAGCAGCAGTGTGACACAAAAAATATTTTAAACAGTAGAAAAACAGCAAGGAGACACTAAAGAATGTTATGAACAGCAAACAAATCAGTTATTTAAAACACTGCTTGGCAGGAAAACAAAACAAACTGAACATATGTTTTGCAAACAGTGAAAAGTAGCAACAATGACTTTGTTTGTGTCTTTTGGCTTTTCCCGGTTAGGGGTCGCCACAGCGGAACTCCGGTCTGCTAATGATTGGCAGTAGAGGTTTACGTGCTGGCTTGCCAGGCCTAACACACAACCTTCAACTAAGGAATGTCTGTTCACGCATGTCGCCACACAGAAGACACTCTAACTGAGAATCGAACGGGCAGTGAAAATAGCAAAAAAGCTATGCAAACAGTGAAAACAGCAACAGTATATGATTTAACAGACACAGTAAGACAGACATACAGTACAAACAGTGCATGTTAGTTTACAGTATTAAAATACAGTATTAAATAAGCAGAACATAATAAAAAGTGCAATAAATAGTATAATCAAGAAAAAAACAGGCAACTTGTGTTTTTTGTTAAACTCAGAAGTATCTAGCCATCTTGTATCTCAGCTCAGAGTTATGGCTGGTAGCTCCCCTCAGTTCAGCTCAGTTCAAAAAATCTCCCTGTTCATGAGAGACTTTGATTAGTCCTCTGTTGACTGGGAAAAATACACTTCCTCATACCTTGCAGGCACAATGATTGCTGGACTTTATTAACACAATTACCCATGACCAGATATTGGCACACCCTGCAGAGATTCAAACATACTGGACCTAGTACTCAGCAATATGAAAGAGTGCTGCACCCCCCCCCCCGAATGTCACATCCTCACTGGTGAGGTTATACTACAAAGATGTCTCCTTTGAAATAAAAATCAACTCACTAACCCCAGCCATATCCACTAACTTTTTAACACAAGAAATCTGGACAAAGTCTAAAATAATGGGGGAGGGGGAACAAAGGCCCCAAAATAGAAATATATTTGAAATATTGCTCTTATAAACTTAGAATGTTTCTAGAATAACAGGCTTTGTGTTAGCATGCATTTTCTGAAGGATATGAAGTCTGAAACTCAAGTTTATGCCATTATATAGTGACTTCAATTCTCAGTGATTTGTTAGAAAACCACACCTTTTTTAGGAACAGACCAAAAATATGAGGCAAAAATCTGGACAGTTGAGAGGTATCAAACACTGCAACAGTTAGAAACTATTCTAAAGCAAATTAAGCAATAGTTTGTCAAAATTTAATGCGCATTCCATCCCCGAGGTCACAGCTACTTATACAGAGTGTTCACAGGGACCTTGTACAACCATGTAAAAGGCTATATAGAGGCTGCTGTACCTACTAGAAATAAGGTCAAAACAAACTTTATAAACAAAACACACTTGTAGAATCCTAACATTCATAGTGTATATAGCAAAAGGGAAAAAGTCATGACTAAAATCAGGAAGAGCAACCCCCATAGTTTTAGGAGCTCTCTAATTAAACTGAATGAAAGTAAGAGGACTAATTAAATCCACCAAGGCCAATTATAAAGGTCAAGATAGCCTCACAGCCTATAGAGTGCCACAAGGCCTTCTACAGCTATGTCTGAAACTTCAAAGGCAGCACACATCAGTGTGCTAAACTGGTGGTCAAATGGTGCCACCTTCACTAGGCAAAATGACATAACAAATTTGGTGGCTGGCAAATTCAGCTCAATCTTTACCCTCAACGCCCCCCCCCCCCGTCTCTCCCATGAAATATGTACCATCATAAAACCCCAACTATTCACAGGAAGCAGGTCCTGGTGGTGCTTGTTAAGGCCACAAACACAGCCTCATTTGGCCCCAGAAATATCCCATGATGCCTCCTAAATTGCTTGAAACGTGACCTATGAGAACTACTTGAATCACTTTTCAACTATAGCCTTAAACAGGCTTTGTACCACAAGAATGGAGGACTGCAATGGTTATCCCAATTCACAAGTGTGGGTCATCAATATACCAAGGAAACTACAGAACTATAAATCTGTGTAGTCTAATATGCAAATCTGTGGAATGAAATATCATAAAACAATCAATAAAGACATAGGCAGCCATCATACACTGAACCCAACAAAGTTTAGTTTTGTCAAGGGAAAGTCATGTCTACTCAGTTTGGTGGACTTCTTTGAGAAGGTCATCAAAGCAATGGATGAGGGGAAAACCATGCATAGCACTGACCTGGTCCTGGATAAGGCATTTGATACAATACTCCAACTGGCATACCTCTCAACCTCTTAGTGCAAGAAATCTGGACAAAGCCTGACATAATGGGGGGACAAAGACCCAAAAATGGGGACACCCTTTAAATATTGCTCTTTTAAACATAGTAAGTTGCTAGAATAATAGGATTTGTGTCAGCATGCATTTTGTGGAGGATATAAAGTCCGAAATGCAAATGCATGTCATTATTTAGTCACTTTAATTCTTAGATCATCCCAGTGATTTGTCAAAAAAACACAATTCTTATGAGGAACAGACCAAAAATTTGAGTGAAAAACCTGGGCATTCTGTGAAAATCTGTACAGTTGAGAGGTATGCCACTTGGGTATAGTTGACAAACTCATTGAAGTGGGCATAAAGCCCTGCATAAATTGCTGGATTGCCAGTTGGCTCACATACAGGATCCAGGAAGTCAGGACTGGTGAGACCACCTCCACTTAGAGGCTGGTCACCAGCAGGATACCTCAGGGCTCCTTGCTGGCAGCACTTATATTTGGCATCTAGGTCTTGGAGGTAAAGATTAATGTCAAGGGGCTTTGTTTGACCAAGTTCTCAAATGACTGCAAATTTGGAGCTATTACAGATTCCCCCTGACACTAACATCTTATAAGATGGTCTAACAAAGACAAATGACTGGTGCCAAAGTCATTGACTCAAACTCAATGCCAAGAAATGCATTATAGTGCCTTTTGGAAAAACTGCCATCCAAGCTAATTATTGCATCCATAAGACACCCCTAAGAGTTAGCCCAATAGTCAGGGATCTGGGAACATATGTAGACAGCAATCTGGCCTTTGAACAATAGGTTGCCAAGGTAGTAATAAATCATTCTATTCCACCCAGCCTATTTGAAAAGGCATGGCATCCTGGCCCAAGGAAGTCACAGTGCTACTTTATTCGGCCCTTATCAGACCCATCGAGTATAATGCTCCCTTCAGTATGTACCTGACCAGACATATACAACAGTTGGAATGCCCACAAAGGCTCATTACCAAGAGAATCCAGGGTACAAACACATTCCCTAGGATTTAATAAACTCTGTGTAGGCACAGTGTAAAGTCTACATGGAATGTTACTGTGTCTGTGTACAAGGTTCCCCTTCGGTGGCGCTCCATGCATATTAATCATGGCACGATGCTGAGGGATAGCCATGGAACGTGGTTATTGAATCAGTGTAGGGACTGTAGTGCCAACTCTGTCTGCAGATGAGTAAGACACTCCCTGCACTGTCCAATTGAATAATGTCAATTGTTTATTTTATTGTTTTAAGTGTTTATTTGTTTTTTTTTTTAAAAAGGATGTTTGCGTGGCATGGTGAGGAGTGCAGCAATGCTAAGCAGTGCCAAGACACCTGCCAGACATCTAAAAATATTTAAAGGTCATGTTTAAGCATAGCTGAGTGGGTTTGCACAGCACGGCGTGGTGCTCAGCAGTGCTTATAGGCAGCTCAGAGGTATATGTAAAGGTGTAGCTTAATTCCACATATGCTTGTAGCTAAATCGGTAGATGGTCATCCTCATGAACAGTAGATGCAGGGTTTAAATACATGGAAGGGAAAAGAATTTTTGAAATACAAATTATTTCAATTATATTTAAATTCTGACCTGCTGTGCTCCGCTAAGCTTTGCTATGACCTGCTAAGCCCTGCTAAGCACCGCATAAACACAATAATGGCTGAAAATGTTTATGCACTGCTCAGCTCTGCTTGGCTGGTTTGCACAGTACTAAGCACTGCTAAGCATACAGGTCTTCGGACTTTCATACTGGTCAGCTCAGTTGCACTGGTCTGTACACTGCTAAGTGATGCGCCACATTTTTAAATGTTGCCCAGTGGCGTGCAAAGGTGGGAAAACAGGCTATGATAAGCCCAATAGGCAGGAATGCAGAATAATCTGTTGGAGTTTTGTCTCTGAAAGATACTATGGGAGGCGTTGTTGAGGGTTTGCACTTTTGAGCACACCACTGGGCCATCCTGGAGTACAGGGATATGGTCAGACCCCTTGTAAAAAACATGAAGACTGGCTTCTGCAGGTAGGTTACCAGGGCTCAGAGTGCAAGGTGGAGGCCTGGGACCGGCTGGCAAGGGAACTCGTCAGTGCAACTGGTACCCCCCGCACAGATGAGCAGTGTCATCACCATTATGATGAACTGAAGAAACATAAGGGGGAATCTCTTGGACACCTGGGTCCAATAATTTTGGGCAGGGGATGTCCCACATATAATGTCTGCTAAACTGCTATGCATAATGGTGTGCTTCTCTCCCAACAACTGCAGAGGAGAGGGCTCGCAACCTCGAGGTGCATGCCAGGCACTTGGCCAGGTTGTGTCGTGAGTGTGGTGAGTATGGATGCATTATGCTAACTGCAGTGAAATAAGCAAAAAAGAATAAAACATTACCTGCAATAAAGTATGTACATTAAATTTTGTATTCCAATAAATGTGGACTTAGAGCAGTAGTGCTATAAATCAATAATGCCAACTGTAGTGCAATAAAAACATGAAGCAATACCATTACTTGCATTAAAGTATATACAAGAAAGTCTGTAGTGCAATAACTGTGTAAGTAGAGCTGTATTGCAAGACCTAAATAATGACAACTGTTGTCCAATAAAAACTTGAAACAGTACCAGAAATTGCATGAATGTATATACAATAAAGTCTGTAGTGCAATAAGTGTGGAATTAGAGCTGTTTGTCAATAAATTAATACTGCCAATTCTTCTGCAATAACACATGAATCAGTACCAATAACACCAAGGTAAACTGTGTACATCAGGTTTGTCTTGATTTAACCATTGCAGTACAACTGTATGCATTCGGGCTGTAAGGTAAGGTGTTGCAGTCAAGTATAACACTGCAATAGCTATAACATTCAAATATAATGGCAGCAAAATGTCTTAACACATACAGTACCATTCAAGGCTGTTTCTAGGCCAGTATTGTCCACATAATGCTCTGTCATCCACAAACAGTAGGTAAGCAAGGTATATGGGTGAGGTATCCCACTCTATGATCTGATATTGTTTGTTGACTTCACAGATATTTCAAACCAATAACAATGTATTGTGTATACCTGCGTTCTATATACTAACATATAGATTACCTACTATCTCTGTCATGCTTGTATTTCATGCATGTGTGTGTTATACTGTCACTGCAGTCTAGTATACAACTGTAGTAGTACTACCAGGTCATATATTGGTTCCATGTGAGCTCTAGGTAAATATCACTCAATCAGTTGTCAGCAGTGACTCAGTAGCTCAGCTTGTTATATGCTCTGTCTGTAGTACATTTTGCCCCACACAGACCAGGGTTTAAATCCAGTGCTTTGTAGCACTAAATAATACAGTATCAGCCATTTAATGTTTATAGATACTCTCCCACAGGAACTACAGGTAAATGGGTAAGGTAGCCCATATTATGAGTAAATAATTGTGTGTTTAGACGTCACAGACTGTTAAAAGCATAAGCAAGAATGTGAAAGTATAGCAGAACATAAAGGAAATAAATATAATAATAAAATAACATGAAATAAATAACATGTGTAATCTTGGTATGGCTGTATGCCTGGAGTGTATGTTTAAAGTTGCTGCAGCCAATTCATAAATTCCATGCAGATGCCCTCTGCAGTCTCTGCTGTTGGGTTCTATCCCCATACCTGCCAAGCAAGGCATGATAGTTATTTAGATTCTGTACTGTACACAGACATGTCTCTCAAGTGTCATGTTGTCATGTAATGTAATTAGTAGTGCATAATCCGTCTGTCACATGATTACCATTGGAATGATTACCTAAGTTGCAAAGTATCACTACATCAGCCCACAGTACACCTTGGTAGTTACATAGGTCCACCTTATGTGACAGTGTTCTGTGTAGTAGTGCACCCATGGCTGTTTCTGCTTGGTCCATACTGTCCTATGAGAATAGCTTGAGAGGTATGCACGTGCTACAGCAGCTATAGGGTATTTGCACACATAAAGAAGAGACAGACCCATAGAGTAGATAGTAGTACTGTTATCAGGTAAATAGTATATAATTGCATATCATTGTGCCCCTGTACTCATCACTTATCAGACCCATCATAGAGTACAACGCCCAATTTGGGATGTACCTTACAAGACATCTGCAACACCTGGAAAGACCACAGAAGTACCTCACCAAGAGGATCACTGGCCTCAAACAGATGCCCTAAGCAGCTCAACTGAAGAAACTCCAGCTGTACTCAGTTGCATACCACTTACTCAGAGGTGATCTCTGCCTGACATACAAGGCCACGTCCAAACCAGAATTGATGGACATGCTCCACCTAAAGAAAACCTTATCCCCTCAAGCCACACGGTCTAGGGATCTAAACCTCTGCACAACAATAAATAGGACATGTTGGAGGGATAAATTCCTGTCCCAGAGACTTCCCATGCTTTGGAACAAGATTCCAATCTACATTAAACAGAGCTGCTTGCTAACACTCTTCAAGAGAAACCTTGATGAGTGGATGGGAAACAGAACGTTTATCCTGGGGATCACTTCAGTGGATCTGCTGGACAGAGGCACAGGGAACTAATATAAGGGGGGCGGCGAAAGCCAGCACATTCTGGCTAGGCTTATAAATGCCTTCGGGCTGATAGCCTAGTACCTACCTATGAACCTATGAACCTATAATGGTACTAATGGACTGTTTCACTCTCTCTCCCCACCCCTTATCTTCATTTCTTTGTTATTGTTATCCCTTGGTTATGGTTTAGTATTCACATATGTTGTTAAATTACCTGTATTTTGGGCATGTGTATTATTATTGTTATGTATCATAATGGTTGCATATTAACATATCTTGCTGAATTATATATTTTGTTGGCCTTACAATATAACTGTTACTGGCATGCTGTTAACATACTGACTGTTCTGTCATGTATTGTTGTTTCACATAGTATGCATTGACATGTAATAAGGTTATTTCCACTGTTCTGGCATGCTATTACTAACTATGTTTGGTTTGTAACAAACCTATACTTATTGCTATACCTCCATCACCACACCACGTCAGGGTAGGCTGGTTCCAAGTGATCCACCTACCTTGCCTCAAGTGGCCATGGCACTGAGTCCTAGCACATCTGGGACCCAGACCGGAGGCACCCCCTCCATGCCCCTGCCCACCTGCGGCATCAGGTGGAACCACCTCAGGGGACGGGGCCCAGCCTCCTCCTGGGAGCAGTGGCAGAGGGGCTGCAGTCACCCAACAGGAACTGCCAATCAGGGTATACAGGATCATTCATCAGATCTATGAACATCACCTGCGCCAAATTGAGGACACACTGGCCAACCTGGTGGGGCAGGCTGGCCCTGGCACCTAACCTCCAGCACAGCCACCTTTGGGGCAGTGAAGGAGCAGTGTCAACTACCCATGGGTGGGGCTGTCAGTCACACTGCTGCTGTCTAGAGGCACATGCGACTCCAATCCCACAACAACCTCCCCATCCAAGGTGTTTACCCCCACGTGTCACACACCACCTCTATCTGCTGTCATGTCTGTCTGCTATTGCATCCTTCCCTACCCAACATACCTCCCCACATGTACCTATTTCCTTTCCCCAACATGCCACTCTTTCCTTATAAAAAATGGGCACCTACCTGTCCCACAAAAATAATTTCGCCCCATACATAGTTCTCTTTTTCACCTGTCCTCACCCCTCTCTCTGGGGATTGAGAGTCCAAACTCATCTACAAAACCTGTTAAGAGGCATAGCTATTGCTGTACTAGAAATGGATAGCTATGGTTCTTTCTTACATCCATCTTACACATCCCTAACTGTCTTTCACATTGTTTTTCCCCCTGCTTGCCCCCATTTCACCACTTTCCTATCACCCCCTTTTTCTTTTCTTTATATTTTTATCACAGGTTTGCGAGGCATGCTGCTCTGCTTATCTCAGCTTAAATGAGCTTTAATGTCTATTGCATTGTTACTCACATGTAGAGAATAAACACCTCTGCCAAGTGTCGACCCCAGACCCCTCTTAACTATAGCACACTGTATTAACCCACTATACTACACAGGCTTTAGGTTAAATAGGTATTTCCAGCAAAACATACCACTTGCTACTTACAGACATTATACATTTAACTGAAATAAAAAAACTAATGTGAAAACTGGGAGTGTAACCTAGTCTCTGGTGCAATAATAAATTAATAAATAATAATGAAGACATACTAATGGCTGCAAGTGAGGCCTGTGACTGCAGGTATATGTGCCCTTTTATCAGCAATTTGTGGAAAGACACCTGCTAAGGCAGCAGTGGCAATGTGCATGTACAACTGGGACCCTGGTACAGAAATGTAACCATACAAAGCCACGCACATACTCATGGATGTAGAAATGTTTTTCACAGCCTGTATATATGCACATATATCCTGAAAATGCACATGCTTTTGCAGTGTCTTAGTAGCTCAGTCTGTTAAAAGCCTTACATGCAATATATATTTGCCACACTCACAGTCCTGGGTTCGAATCCAGTGTTGTGTCACACTTCAATTATATTATTGTGAAGACAGCAAGTGATGACTGAGTCATGTAGTCTTGCTTCCCACAGGTTACTGCTACTTAATTAAATGCTAGCCGGTTTTGCAAGACAAAGGGCTACAGGCAGAGACACAATGCACATATCCATATAACCTAATTATATGTCACCGACTTCTCTGTTAGTCACACTGTTGCATAACAGGTGTACCTTAAGCACATGCCCCAATTGCACTGTATAGAATACACTTGCCCTGGCTCTGCCATAATGTCAGGCCTGACACAGCTGTCACAGTTACATGTACAGCTTGCTGTCCACCACAGTGTTCAAACTCACCCCTATATGTTGTAGGCTGCAGCAGCTGCAACCTGTAGCATACACAGCTGTATGTAAAGGTAGCTGCTACAGACCTACCTTACCTCCCAACCCATTAGAACAAGGAATCCGGACACAGCCATACTTAATGGGGGGGGCAAAAACCCACAGATAGGGATATGTTTAACAGTTTGCCCCTACAAAGATAGTAAGTTGATAGAATAATAGCGATTGCAGTAGCATGGATAGTCTGATCAGTATGCAGTGTGACACACATATGTGTCTCTTCCCTTACTGACCTCAGCCCACAATGATTGCCAGTGCATTGCCATATGACCACAATGACATGGGACACTGACTACACACATGAGGCAAAACTGTGGATATATGTGATAAATCTCTACAGTGGATGGTGCTTGTACCTACCCTTTACAATGCTGTAGTCTCCACACCTCAGTAATGTCCATCTCCAAAACTAAGACAAGGGCCAAGGCTTACAGGAAGGCCTTATATATTGCACTGTGGTGGCATGTCATTGGCTAAGGATAGTGCAATACAGCTCTTTTGGCTGCAATTGGCAATTCTGAACCACAGAGTGGTGCAGGGTTAATTACCTGCTAATGAGTAGCACCTTACAAAGGCAAGCAGCTGGTTATGGGGAACAGGTCAGTATGAGATTTAACACAAACACACACACAGAGTTTATTATCAAAAGATTACTTTAAACAAAGTTTATCAAAGGATTACTGCACTACACCAGGTATGTAATAGATTTCTACATATAACAGGATGCAGATGGGAGAATGGAGGGATGGGGAATAGGGATTACAGCAGTAAGCCTGTCTTAGATCTATGGTGATGACAAATCATTGATACTCTGCTGTCCTACACCTAGACTCATGCCTCTCAATTGTCCCTGATTTCAATCACATTTTAGCTCTGTCCCTGTCAATCCCACTTACAATGGTCAGCTATTGTAGGAAAGCTAGTGGATTACACATCATACATAGTGACCATAAGGGAGGGTCTCAATTGTCCCTGATTTCAATCACATCACAGCTCATTCCCTGTCAATCCCACCTACAATGGTCAGCTATTGTAGGAAAGCTAGTGGATTACACATCATACATAGTGACCATAAGGGAGGGTCTACACTCCTGTAATGTCAAACAATGTACTGTAATTCTCCTCCTTTCACTCTGTCCACATCTCACATAATTAGTTCTAACATTGTAAAATTGACCCTGATTGTCCCTGAAATACTCTGGCTAAGTCCCTGTTTCAGTTGACATTTGTCCCTGTTTGGTTGAGAGCTATGCCTAACATACCTGTCAACATCCTACAGCAAGAACTTAGGACAAAGCCATACTTAATGGGGGGGGAAAAGGCCCAAACTCATGGACCATACCTGAAGCAGTGATACTACTACTACATATCATTCTCAATATAGGTGTACTGGATGTTATGTTTAGTTCTATCACATACACTGTCATATTGCATACCTTACAGGTGTATTGTACTGGCAACATTAACTGGATGTAGCTGAAGTGCATGTTATAATGGGGCTAACTTGTCTGTGTATGCTGTGAGTTTGTCTGTTGTGCATGGGAGCAGAGATGTGAAGATGTGGGACTTGTAATGCCGTTGTGGATCCTCATCTGTATGAGTCTGTGTGGATTGCCATATATAATAATGCAGGTAGTAATGTACTGCTGTTGTTTTGCTTCTCACAGGTGACTGAGGGGGGGTTGAAGTCTCTCTCCCCCCACAACCTGATGTCAGTGTCTCATCAGATGCTGATGATGATGGTGGCCATAGCGAAACACAGGTGGGGCTGTCGGTGCCTGAATCTGTCCCAGAGGTTAACATCCTTCTTCTGCCCCCATTGTCACCACACACAGTTAGTATGCCCACACATACCCAGTCTCCAGAGGCCACGGATATTGGACAGTCAGAGGGTGGTGACATTGAACGGGGCAGTGTGACAACTACGGCTTCAGTGAGTGTAGAGTCTGGCCATCGTTAGAGTACTGGTGAGGTCCCACACAGGTGGATTGACAGGGGTGCTGTTAGGAGGACTGTTGTCCATCCACCACCTGTTGCAGGTGTCACATCAAGGGTCACTCACCACATGTTTCAGTCATTTATGGAGGCACAGGCACATTCTGAATGCAATACCAGATGGATGCTTAGGGTTATGGATGCAGCACAGGCTGACATTTGTGACTACCTCCACCACATTTGGGACATCCTGGATCAGTTTCCTGCTGTTGTGGACAGATGGTGAGCTGAGACAGTGTCTGCCTTTGACCCCACAATGTCTGTGCTGCTGGAACATCTGGTTGGAGTTGAGCATCGGAAACTTGGACGAAAGTTAGCAACACCATCTGCTAAGAGTCAACATGACCATGCACAGTCACGATCCCATACTGGCAGTACCTACAGCCCTAGAGAGGGAAGTGTGCTGTCCACACCATGATGTGGAAGGACATGGGCATGTGGTCCTGGGAAATCCCATGTGGGACACAGCCTCAGCATTTTGCAGTCACTGCCAAGTACTACCACCGCATCTTTTGGACTACTAGTTGATTACCTCCATGGCCTCTCTGCCTCTATCCAGTGCCTGTACATCATGACTACATAGTGGGTCTGGTTTGTTCTCCTCCCCAAGCTTGAAGCACAGACAATCCATAAATATAAACTTAATAAAACTTTTGGACTACTAATTGATCACCTCCACAGCCTCTCTGCTTCTATACAGTGCCTGTACATTGAGACTACATATTGGATCCTGTTTGTTCCCCTTCCAATTCTTGAGAGTGCAAACGCTCCAAAAATATAAACTTAAGAAAACTTTTGGACTACTAGTTGATCACCTCCACAGCCTCTCTGCTTCTATCCAGGTGCTTACAATGGCTATTTTCAACTAAACTCCACTGAATTTTGTCTTTTAATCCTTTTGGTAGCACTAGCTACTGCTTTGTTAAGCAAACGGGTACTTGTATTGTTTTGGTTGAGCTCTGCATAGGTACTGATAGCTGCACTGTTTACACTTCCCATGATTTCCAAATTATTTTTAACTTTTTTTCTCTCTTTCCCTGCCATAGTGTTTAAACTAGGCTGCATATAAGCTTATTTTACCCCCCCTCAAATTCTTAGTTACACTCTTCTTTCCTTGCTAAAGTCTATCTAGTGGAGTATCTCCCTAGTCTAAATTCTTTCTGCCTGCTTCTTTTGAATTTTGTATTTTTCCTAATGTCTGGCTGTTCCTTTTGACTATAGGACTCACTCATACTTTACTTACCTATCGTCCTGTTCCCACTCAGCCACTAAATCACATCTGAAATCCCTCTAATTATAACTTTTGTTAAGCTCTTTGAATTATTCTGTTGGTTGCTTACCCCATAGGGCTTAACTGATTGTTTGCGCAGCAGTTCAGAATAGATTGGCTCTACTCGCTTTGTTCATCCTTTGGGCTCAATCCACTCCCCTACCCTGACCCCAATTCTCACCCGCCCCCCACTACTTCTACATTTATCATTAACTCCTCCCACTCCATCGTTCATCCAATCATGCACCACCTCTCCCACACACTCAAAAGCCTAAATTAAAGTGATTAACTCCATCAATGCAATGTCTATCACCAACACATTTCCTTATGTTATTACTGCCCATTACACTCCTTAACATCCTTACTTACCTTACACAACTCCCTTATGCCTCTTACACCCTTTACTACTCTATACCTCGAACTATCAACATACTACATACTCTTCCTTCTCCTCTATAACCCATGAACTCTACTCATCAAACATAAACCTCTTATATAAACACAAGTACTACCTATCACATCCTCTTCTATCTTACCATACCCTCCACTCCCTAAAAAATACTCTATCTCCTCTCAAACTCCACCACCACATTAGACTTTATTGTCCTCATACTAGATCATATCCTCCTTTCTCTTTCTGGTGGCATTCACCCCAATCCCAGGCCCAACAATCCCCCCATCCATCTCCTCTCCCCCTCCATCATCCTCTTGCACCACAAGAGCATTCACATTAACACAATTAATGCCCAAAGTCTCCGTAATAAAATTCCTAACCTACATGCCTAGCTTACCCACAACCAGCCAGATATAGTTGCCATCTCAGAAACTTGGCTGAAACCACACATAAAAGATAAAGAAATCCTGCCTCTTGGCTGCCATATGATTTGTTATGATAGGTCCAACAAAAAAGGAGGTGGTGTAGCCATATTCTACTCTTTCACCTACTCAGTTACCCCATACAATACTCCCACTCCAAAGTTTGCCAACTCTGAATTAACCATAGCTCTCTTAAAACTGAACAAACACAAGTCCATATGCATAGCTGCTCTTTACATCCCTCCAGGTAATAACATCCCAGTACTAGAACATATTCTCTCCTGGTTCTCCTCTAACATTAAAAATTAAACCTTCATCCTAGGCGACATAAACATTAACCAGGCCACCATTAACTCTCAATCCCCTACCCAAACAATTAACCTCTTTAACTTCACCTAGCTAATAAACTCCCCCACCAGGCCAAACAAAGATGGAACTGTTGGCTCCATCATTGACTGGATCTTAGTGTCTCATCCAAATCTAATCTCAAATTCAGGAATCCTTCCTGACCTCCTCAGTGACCATCCTTCAGCCTTTGCTAACCAGTAGCTTCCCCCCTTCATAAACAACATCACTACATTAAAACCTATCCAAATTCAACTCACAAACATTTTCAGACTGCCTAAAACCAACTGACTGAACACCTTTGACAACATCATCAACTACTTTAATGAAACTTTTCTGTATCAACTCAATAACCTTGCTCCTCTCAGGACCAAAAGAGTTAAAGCTATAACTTCTCCCTGGCTATCTAAGGAAACTATACAGATCATGCTCCTAAGAGACAAAAAGTGGAAACAATACCGAAGAAATAAGCAACCTAATACCCTACTAGAATTTAAACAACTCCACAACTATAACCAGAGACTGCAAAACATATTATTCTAAGCTTCAATCTGAATATACTAACTACCCTAGAAAATTCTGGAATACTATCTCCTTCCTCCTTCACCCCACAGTAAAGGCAACCCATGCCCAAACCCTAACTGCTCTGATCAAGAAACAGCCTCTCTATTTAACACCTGTTTTGTTGAATGTATAGCCAAACTTACTGACAGTTTCCCCAACTCCTCTCTAATATCTTCACCCTCTCCCCAAACCTTCCCCTCTGATTGCAAAACACATATCCCTTCCTTCACCCTCAATCCTGTGCCCACACACATAATAAAAAAAGCTCCTCCTCCAAATGAAACCATGCTCCAACGCACCAGATAATTTACCTGCATCCTTCCTCAAACTATCTGCCAACAGCATAGTTTTCCCTATCTCCATCATAATAAATTGGTCCATCCAAGAATCTTATGTTCCCTCACTTTGAAGACAAGCATTTATCATCTCACTGCATAAAGGCAACAAAAACCCTGACACCACTAATTTCCATCCAATTGCCATACTTCCCCCACTCTCAAAAGTCCTATAAAAATGTTTTCACTCAAAACTAATGCCTTATCTAACACAAAACAACCTTCTAACCCCCACACAACATGGATTCCATCCTAGTCACAGTACATGACTGCACTCCTCTCCTTCCTCAAGTCCATTAACCATGCTCATGACTCTGGCAAAATCATATCAACCCTGTTTCTAGACCTTTCCAAAGCCTTCAACACCATCTCTCACCCTATATTCCTATCACAACTCTCATCCCTCAATCTCTCTCCTTCCACCATAGATAGCTTGGTTCACCAGCTACCTCTCCAAAAGACAAGTGTTAAATGTAAACATTCTACCTCTTCATTTCTATACACCCATACTGGGGTACCCCAAGGTTATGTCCTTGGCCCCTTACTTTTCAATACATTCATCAACAACTTTCACCACTCCCTCTCCAATTCTGCACTAATCCAGTATGCAGATGATTCAACAATCATCTGCTTAGCTGACACCCCTTCCAACCTTCTGCAGATAACCCAGTCAGCTTTCTCAAATACTGAAACCTGGATACAAAACAACCACCTATCCCTTAATGCCAATAAAACCAAATGAATAATGTTTTACCCATGTAAACACTCTCCCATTGATAGAAACTCCTTCAAGATCATAAGCCAGAATAACACCCCCATTGAAACTGTCCCTCACACCAAACTGCTCAGTGTCATTAATGACAAATATCTAAAATTCAATATCCACATGCAAACTAACATCAAAAAAGCACCAAAAAGTAGGACTCCTATATAGGCATAACTGTTATTTCAACCTCTCCACCAGAAAAACCCTTGCCTCCACATACCTTCTCCCCTCCCTAATGTATGGAGCTCATCTGTTCTTGAATCTTCAGCTCAGCTTTCAAACTAAATTAGAAGCCTGCTACAATAAAATCTGCAAATTTTCCATCAACTCTAGGAACTCATCCCATAACTGCATCTCCCTCCACTTACTGCAATTGCTCGAGTTTCCCAACTATCTGAACCTCCTTAAACTCACTACTGCCCATAAGCTCATATTTAACCCATCCTCCTGTCCCTGTCTCTTCACCTCCTTAACCCCCTATATTCCTAATCATTCACTTAGGTCAGAAAATCAGAACCTGCTCAAAATCTACTAATGTTTACAGCCACCTGGACAATCTCTGCTATCCTGCTCTTTAGCTAAACTATGGAATTCTCTTTCTCCCTCCATTAGAAATGCTCATAACCACTCTAACATTAAATCCCTCCTCCATTCCTACCTATCTTCAAAGTAGGAATGCCCTTATTCCTTCCCCACATAGGACCCTCCTATATCAAAACCCACCTTCTAACCATATGCATCATCTTTGCACTCACATCATTTGCCTTCCTACTCTTCCTTAACCTCCAACTTTTATTAATAGTTTATTTCCAACAATTTCTCATGCTCAATTGTAATTGACTGTTATTGACCCTTAGACTGTACTGTTGCTAGATTTTTACTATTATTATTGTGGAATATAAAATTTCAATGGTAATTCACTGTTAATGACTCTTAGACTGTACACTTGCTAGGTTTTAATATTATTGTAGAATGTAGAAGGTTTTTTTTTACTGTAGAATGCTGCATAAAGCTGTATGACTTATTTGCTTTGTATGTATATATGCTAATATGTTTGTCATTATTACTGGAGCTTTTCTCCTTGGGCCTCCACTGAAAATGGGCGCTTTTTAGGCCCAGTGGACTTCCCCAGTCATCAAACTGAAATAAATAAATAAATTTGACCTTGGGCATGGTGGTGACAATGCTACTCCTGGCAGAGCCAGTTCACGTGTTCATGGTCAGAGATGGTGAACTGTCAACTCTACCATGTACATTCTACAGCTGTCCAATATACACATATGTAGGACTAACTCTGGGCTTGACTGTGTGCATGCACACACTCAAACACCACTGTCACATGCAGGTCACCAACAGACACACACAGCACCTCTCTATGGCCCATCTAACCCACAGCCTTTCCTGACTTACCCACATGCTGTCACCTGTTTGGCACAGCCTAGGCCTCTGGCACCCCCACACCACACCCTGTGTATGTGATGATACCTGTGCCACATCCCTGCCTTCCATGACATTGATGCAGGGAAATGCAAATATGTGCCTGATGTATAGGGTGACTATATTACTTTATATGTACTTGTGTAATGCAATATTGTTTTGTCATGGCACTTGTGGTGGTCCACTACAAGTATTGTATGCTGGCATGTATCATGACTACACATCAAACTGTGTGTATCTTTGCTGCATGATGTTACACTGGCAGTAAAGTTACAGAATGACAAATGTGTCATGGACCTGTGTATGTGTCCATTCCAGGTGTCTGAAAGATTAACCAATGGACACATGGTGGCAATACAGAGGCACAGTGGATATATGGTGTCAGCAGGGTAAGGCAGTATATGTGCATGGCTCCCAAGGTGCATATGTGTATAACAGTGTATCAGGGACAATGGGGGCAGTCAGCGTAACCATGCATTCATACTTTGTGACACGGTCTGCTACCCTCGATATGTGTCACCAGGGTTTTCTGAATGTACAAATCTAGAAAATGGCAGACATCAGTTATGCTTATGTGGATGAGGGCAATTTAGAGTCCAGCAGCTAAGTCACATGCACATAAAATGCATAACCATTGCATGGAGATAATCCATATGGGCATGTCTGTAGTGTTGTAAGGGGATATATTTATACATGCACACACAAAGTGTTGGATGATGTGAGATTAGAACCCCCTGTCTATCTACTATTACACACTAAAGCTTGCAGCACTCATGTCATGTGCCATAGAGTTTATATGATATTAGGCTGTCAGCCAGCACTCTTAAGGTGGATGACATCAGCAGGCCTTGTAAAGGAGGCCAATTGTACCAGTAACTAGTCATGTGGCCTTAAAATGCATAACAATTGCACAGAGAAAGGCCGGATGGGCATGTCTGTAGTGCCACAAGAAGATATATTCACACAGACACACACACACACACACACACACACACACACACACACACACACACACACACACACACATTGAATGATGTGAGATTAGAGTTCCTACCTATCTACACACACAGAAGTTGGATGATGTGAGATTAGAACTCCTATCTATCTACTATTACACACTACAGCTCACAGTACTTATTGCACACACCACAGGTTATGTCAGTTGTATATGTGGATGCAGGCACAGTACTTGTGGAGTACACAAAGTGGCCTTGCATTAGACAGCATGTGTGGGCTGCAGAGTGATATTGCTTGGTACTTTTATTTGATGTAGTGTCCTAGGAGTGGGATACCTGCTTATATCCCTATCTGTGTACAGTTACTGGTATGGCCATATGTGGCTGTTTTCAGTTTGATAGGTGGACATGTGGCTAGCGACAATACGACCTGTCCAAGGCATACATTGCACTCATTGTACATTACACCACCTGCATACCTGTGTCTGCCTACAGGGTGACAGTCCACAGGCACAGGGGTCTGTGTGTGAGTGGATTATGTACTGTTGCTGCCTTGGTCTGGTTCCATCAGACAACTGTTGTGATGTGTAAGTGCAGATAACTCCAGCATTCTGGGGTATGTGGGGACATTCATACATCCCTATATCTATATAAGTGTGTATAATAGGGATGTCTCCTTAACTGTTGTTGCGTGTGTACGTTATGTAAATGTGTTATGTAGATATATGTGGAGAGCCTATTATCAGTGTACTTTATATAGCTATATATATATCTTATCATATATATATATATATATATATATATATATATATATATATATATATATATATGTGTGTGTGTGTGTGTGCCACATGCTGATATAGATACACTAATCAAGCGTGAGGGCAATAAGGAGAGACAGATATGTATATGTTGCTATATGTATGTACAGACATATTTCCAAATAGCATGTTTTTGGGTGGAAGAGGCAACAGTCATGGGCTCAAGTTAGCTAAGTGTAGGAGCATGCCCAGTTTGACTGTCAAAACTTACAAGGTGATTCCAGGCCAGAGCTACCTGTAGTCCAGTCTGAGATTAATTGTGCTGTAGACCATTGGCTGCTGCACCTGTTACAACAGTACTGCACTTCCTTGATATTTTCCAAGGCATTCCCCGGCTGTCTGCTGACCTTAATATTTGACTCATACCTCTCAACTGTACAGAGCTTCACAGAATGTCCAAAATCTGCCTCATATTTTTGGTCTGCTTTACATAACATTGTGTTTTTCTGGCAAATTAGTGGCAAATCATTGAAGATTGAAGTTAATAAATAATTACAAACATTTGAGTTTCAGACTCCATACACATCAGGAGATACATGCTAATGCAAGACCTGTTATTTTATCAACATTTTAGATTTGTAAGAGCAATACTTAAAACTTGTCCCTATTTGTGGGCCTTTGTCCCACTTTTATTCATGGCTTTGGCCAGATTTCTTGCTCTAAGAGGTTGAGAGCTATGATGTGACTGGGATACGTGATCTAACACCACACACAGGGTAACAGTCTACATACCTCTCCCTGTACATGTTTTGCAGAATGTCTGGCATTTCACCCCATATGTCTGCTCTATTCCTCATACATTTGTGGTTTTCCGGTAACATATTGTAAAATGCAGTCACTGAATTGTTACAACTACTGAGATTTAAGTGGTGGCCTTTACATCCTCGAGGTAATCTCTCCTGTTGAAACCTGCTGTTATAAT
The DNA here is from genome assembly GCF_019279795.1 of Protopterus annectens. NCBI lineage: Eukaryota > Metazoa > Chordata > Ceratodontiformes > Protopteridae > Protopterus > Protopterus annectens. The sequence continues at coordinate 814,672,258 of NC_056733.1, forward strand.
AGCCACCTTCTAGGTTACTCTGAGTATGTATAATGTCTGTCTGTAGGTTTAGCTCTTTGTCCTCCCATTTACTCTGGCTTTGTACAGCTTTCTTGCCGTAACAGATTGAGGGGTTATGACAGTCTGTGGGAATACCACCATACAACTACATCAAATGCAAAATATGTGGCTACTGCAATATATAGCATGGCACATATTGTGAACATGTGTGCACATGTGGCTGGAGAGTATTGCAGGGCTCCACCAGATATACTGAGTCACCAGAACTGTGACTTCAGCAGCCCAAACACATGCTCTATAATGTTCCTAGTTTGTGCATGTGCCTCATTATGGCATTCTTCCATGGATGTGTATGCATTTCTGATGGGTGTCATCATCCATGGTCCAGTGCATAGCCAGCATCCTCCAGTAAATGGTCATGTGGGATGTCCCCCCTAGCAAACATCTGGTACAGCTGTGATGCATGCCAGATATGGGAGTGGTGATAACTGCCAGGGCTTCCAGCAAACACATTCATGATAATGCGCAGGGTATTGCACACAATCTGGCAGTTGATGAAGTGGTACCCCTTGCAGTTGGCATAGATTCTACCCTTCTCACTAGGTGGTGCCTTGATGTGTACATGAGTGCAATCTATGGGACCCAGTACCTCAGGGTAGTGTGCTACATGGTAGAAGTGTTGCATACAGCTGATCTTCACCTCAGGTGTGAGGGGAAAATAAATGTACTCACTGGCATGTGGTAGCATGGCACCCAGGAACTGGTGGAGTATCCTTTATGCTAATGCCTGTGAGACCTCCATCACATCCCCAGATGATCTTTGGTTTGTACCCATAGCTAGTATCCTTAACAGCTACACATATCTTAGTTTCCACTAAGGATGAGTTCCCCTCTGTTGGCTCTGGGTCTGAGTTGAGGTCGGCAGGGCTCAGTGAGTTCTTGTAGTATGTCCCTGTCTACCTTGTAGCGCTCTACAATCTCCAGCTCATGTAGCCCCTGGAAGGTTGCCCAGCCTGGGCCTGAACACTCTTCTCCTTCTCAGTCCAGGCCTATGGTCAGCAGCAGCATTAACATCAGCATCCTGCACATACATATGTAGCAGGCCTTCAGCAACCCCTAGCATTTCTTCAGTTAAAAGTCCCAAGTCTGGATCCAGTGGTGCAGAGTATGGGGGTGAAATCAGATTGTAGGGTTTCTGCAACCTTTATAGGGCTCTACTGTAGGTGCAGCCTTTGTGATTAGCTACCTATGATGCATTCCACCTGCCAAGTACATCATTAAGAACTGCTAATGTCCCTGGTTCAAGTGGATCAGGGGTCATCAGTAATTAAGATCTCATTGCCTTTCTCAGCTAATTTTACTTTTTTATTTTTTAACAACCTTCCTCGCTCAGCACTGTGGTGTGCCATGCAAACACACACCACAAAGTTAAACAGTGCTCAGCATTCATTGTACACACCCCCATTAAAGGTCATGCTCAGCATGGCAGTGCACCGCATAAACACACTCAAAAATGAGGAAACACACGCCCTGAAGGTAAACAAAGCTCGGCAGCCAGTGTACACACTCCCTTGTTTAACACAGTGGCAGACCATGTAAACAAGCACTGCTGTGCTCCAATGAGCTTAAAAGGATGCATACACATCTCTTTTTAATGTCAGCTACCTCTTCTGTGGATACCAACACGGTTCTGTGCCTACATGGCTAGGATCTGCAGACCTAGATACCCATTTGTGTTATTCAGTAACCCCAGCTAATTTACATAGGGATCCGTGCACACAACCTGGTAACTGCATGGTCCCAGGCCCTGCCACCTTAACAACCACAGCAGTCTGACATTGTACATACCCCATGTAGTGTCCTATAATTCATTACTGTCACATACTTCTAATTTTCGTTTTTACACTGTTTACATTTTTTTTCTTAACAGCATGTTTGAGCACTGAGGCACAACACACAAACATAATCTAATTATTAAAAAAATATATTTTAAATTATTTTCCATTAGGTTTTGGACACATAGTGGATATTTTTACACATATCTGTGTCTGCTATGCTATTTATGTCCTTCTAACTGCACTTTTACAGCCTCTGTTCTCTGTTTAATATCCTATACATGGAATTTTTCCATGTACATTTCAGACAGCAACAAGGGGTCTGCAGGACTGATTATCTGCTTGCTGGATCATTCTACCACCCTCATTTGCATGCAATTCACCTGCTTATGAGGTGATTTGCATGCCACAGACACTTCCATGTTGGCACGCTCATCCATGCCCCTCAGCTCTGTTTCCTGGATCGCAAACCTTCTTACTTTCATGTAAGCAGTGTGCCACTATGCCTACATGGAAAATAAGTCTATGTAGGCTTTATTACTCCCTGTTGTCCTATACAGATTGTGTTAAAGCCCTACCTCTATACTTAGTCTTCTACAGGTTACAGAGAGGTGATCTATGCCTGGCATGCAAGGCATCCTTGGATCCAGCTCTGATGGACCTTTTGCACATCTGTAAAACAAACAGCAGCAGATATACTAGATCAAAGATTTAAATGTTGCTTGTGACATAAATAAGACATGTTTGTGAGACTGATATGTGTCTCAGAGGATCCCCATGCTCTAGAACAGACTCACCATTCATGTGAAGCAGAGTCCATCCCTAACCCTTTTTAAGTGTAACCTTGAACATGGATGGGAAATCATAAATTCACCCCTGATCTAGCCCTCATGTCTCTGATAGATGGAGACAGACAGTTATGCCCAAACTAACACCCCCCCGACATAATCTCTAGAAACTTCCTAAATAATTTACCCCCTCCTAATAAATGCCCATGATAAATATGGACACAAATAAGTTTGGTTGCACAGCTAGGCGTATAAAGGTACTGATGGTCATTAGCTTAATATATGCACCTATGTACCTATAACTCTTCACAAAAGGAAAACTATCATGGATGGTTTATGTACAATTCCTCCAAAATTAAGCATTTACCAAAATACAGTCATACAATAAAATTAAAATAATAAATATGTGATTACTACATAAGGCTATTACAGTGAGCTCTGTGTTCTGCAATAACTAGATCAAACTATGCAACAAGGAATACTTTTATAAAAATGATGATTAGCATTTGATTTCAGCCTGAACTGCTTAAGTCAGAAATGCATCAGTCTGGAGAAACATTAAAAATCATCATATAAATGCCAAAAGTTTATAGAGTAAAACAACTAATGGAAATTAACATTACAAGGTCTACACACAGAATAATGTGACTTCTGGATCCTTATATACAGAAGATTATCAGAGAATGGAGCTTGAAGAGTACACACCATTACAAATCTTACAAAGAATTTAATGGCTTCCCTGCCCTGATACCTCCTAACTTTTGCATCCAGAGTTACAGACAATGTAACAATTAATTAGCAAAAAGTTCCCAACATAGGGGCACCTTTTAAATAATGGTACTTTTAACTTAAAACTTCTCAAAATAATTAACAGTTTTAGGAAGGATAAAGCAAGTCTGAGAACAAATGATGCGAGCCCTTCCAAAATTTGGACAGTGTCATCAATTAATGTTTACCACTCAAAATAATTTACCAATGTCATTTATATTAAAGGGCTCTAACTGATTCAAAGTTTTTCACTTTTTTAACTTTTCTTCCAGGGACTTTGTATAGAATCCAACAAAATAAACCAGTCCAGCGGACAAATGAAGAGTGTATCAAAACAATCCAATAGTAAAAAAGTAAAAAAGAAAAAGAAAAATATACACCTTCCAAACATGGCCAATAAGAATATTTGTTCCCTTTGGGATTTATTGTTTGCTGAGTTAGTTTATCTACAAAAAATCGCCTAGCTATGGGCACTTCTTGTGCCAATAGCTACGTCAATCTGATGATGGCTTATTGGGAAGAAGAATTTGTTTTAAGCACCCATAGATTCTCTGCTCATTTAATTTTTTTTAAGTGATTCATGGATGACATCTTTATTTGATGGGATGGACCTGTGTATTTGATCAAGTGTTTTGTAAGATATCTTGAAAGCATGACTAGATTTTTGAGGTTTAGGCAGACAATATCTTTGGATTCAACAGAGATTTTAGATGTTCATTTGGTTAAAAAGGATGCAACTATTGACACTAGACTACATAGAAATGAGTGTTGATGCAACAACCTTTTACACCACACGAGTATGCATCCAATGCATATCTATCGTAATATACCTAGGAGCCAAGCCCTGAGACTATCTAAGTTACACACAGATGACCGTTTTTTTAATGATGCTCTGCATGAAATGATGGATGGTTTTGTTCAAAGGAGATATTCTAGAAGTGAGCTGAATGGCTTAGCTGATGATATCAATAAGGCACGAACTGATATGGCTAGACCATATTTTTCTGATAAGACCCATAGGGTCAAATCTAATAGAAGCAGAGTTGATAGAACTAGGATGGTTTGGACATATACAAATGACACAGAAAAAATCTGTGAGATTGTTCATAAGAATTGGCCCATTTTGTTATCTGATGATAAGGTCAGTCAAGTGGTTGGCCTCCCACCCCAGTTTTTGTTTAAAGAATAGTCTTTCTCTTAAATGTCAGGTTTGCTATGGACCCAGTAAAAGGAGGTTTCCTAATTCTGACAAAGGATATGGTACATTCCCATAGGTTCATAGGTTCATAGGTAGGTACTAGGCTATCGGCCCTGGGGCCTATACAAGCCAAGCCAAAAAAGGTACCCTGGCTTTTGCCACCCAAGAATATTATTTTCCCGTGCCACTGTTGAGCAGAGCCACAGAGGTGATCCCTGGGGTGAATTTCCTATTTCCCATCCAGTCATCAAGATTTTTCTTGAAGACTGCTAATGAGGAGCTTTGTTTGATATAGATAGGTAGTTTATTCTAGAGTATGGAAAGTCTCTGGGACAGGAATCTATCCCTCCAGCATGTTCTGTTTTTTGTGGTAACCAGGTTTAGGTCCCTAGAGCGTGTTGCTCAGAGGGATTTGGATTTCTTTAAGTGGAGCATGTCTAACAGCTCTGGGTTTGACATAGCTTTGTATGTTAGGCAGAGATCACCTCTGAGTAGGCGATATGCGACGGAGTAAAGCTGGAATTTTTTAAGATGGTCTGCATAGGGCATCTGTTTGAGGCTGGTAATCCTCGTTGTGAGGTATTTCTGCGGTCTTTCCAGTTGTTGTAGATGTCTAGTGAGGTACATACCAAAAGGAGCGTTGTACTCTATAATGGGTTTAATGAGTGATGAGTAGAGGGGAACAATGACCTCTTTTTTTCTGGATGAGAAACCTTTTGTGATAAGGATTTCCTGACTACTGTGGTGATGTGATTATCTAAGGAGAGACTACTGTCCACCTGTGTCCCAAGGTCTCTTATCACACTTTCGGTGTTAAGTACACTACCGCCTATGTTGTAGTTCATGGGTACAGAGTTTTTACCAAAGGGGATGACAATGCACCTTTTGGCATTGAGCTTGAGGCCATGGCTTTGACACCAGGCATCTGTCTCAGTGAGGGCCTCTTGTAGGATGTCCACATCATTAAGAGTTTTGATTATGGCTCCTAGTTTGCAGTCATCTTTGAACTTCATTTGCCAAAGACCTTCTGTGTTAGTCTGTACTTCAGAGAAGTAGATATCAAACAGGAGAGAACCCAAGACTGAACCCTCTGGTACTCCACTTGTCCCTGGTCTGAAGTCAGATTTGGAGTCTGCTACTTTCACAGTGTGGGTTCTGTCAGTGAGCGAGATGAAAACCCATCTTGTGACATAGGGATTTATACCTAGTTTAGTGAGTTTATCTATAAGTCAAGAGCGGGGGATGGTGTCGAAAGCCTTGGCAAGATCTAGATAGGTTGTGTGAACCACCTTACCCTTGTCTACGGCTTTGGTGACTGCTTCAAAGAAGTCTATCAGGTTTAGGAGACATGATCTGCCTTTTACAAACCGGAACTGGGTGGGGTTTGGAGATTACCAATGTCTTTGTTTATAAGTTCCATGATGATACATTCCATGGCCTTGCAGAACAGGCTCATCAGGCTAATGGGGCGGTAGTTCCAGGGGTCTGTGGTGGCTCCCCCCTTGTGGAGTGTGATAACCGTTGCTGTGCGCCATTCAGCAGGCACAAAGCCTGAGGTGAGGCTATTTTTCAGACATAATAAAATACATCTAATCATCCATTATATATACTACATAAGATAACAATTAAAATAATCAATCAATTAAACAATTAAACAATTCATATCAGTGACATAATCTAAGTGTCTTCACCATGTGAAAATTGTACAGCTTGTGGTCATATATCTGATGCAAAGATGTTTGTACATCCTTGCAATAGATATAGATTTACTGCTAAGTTTTACATGGATTGTAATATTGATTTAGTTTATTTGGCTCACTGTAATTTTTGCACATGTTTTATGTAATGAAGACCAATCACAGTGTTAAAGAATGTATCTTGGAGCATGTGAGATATATTAGAAACAAAGATCTAGGTACTGCGTTATATAGACACATTGCTGATTTTAATGATTATAGCTTTAGTTTTTTGTGTTGCAGGTTATTGGTATGAACCCTAGGGGTGGTGATATTGTGAATAAGGTGGAAGTAGCTGAGGTTAGATGGATAACCAGTTTACAGGCACATAGACCTCCTGGCTTAAATGCAAATGTGCCTTTAAAACCTTTGTTGAAGACACTCAGATTATGTCACTGATTTTAATTGTTTAATTGTTTAATTGATTGATTATTTTAATTGTTAGCTTATGTAGTATATATAATGGATGATTAGATGTATTTTATTATGTCTGAAAAAGTGCACTGTGAAGGCACGAAAGTGGTTTCATTTATTAAACAGCTTTTTATATCCTTATTGGCCGTGTTTGGAAGGTGCATTTTTTCTTTTTTTACTTTGTATAGAATGTTGTCATCTGTCTATGTCATTATTCACATAGTCATTGTTAAAGTTATGCCAGGTAGTTATGTATTGTCTCCTGCTGCCCTGCATTCCACCCCAAAATACCAGAACAATAGACTTTGTGACCAGATTATTACATAATGCATAACATCCAGGAATGAAACCTTATAATAAACAAACCATGTTTTCATAAATAATATGCAATTACTGTAAAATGCCATGGACTCTAATGCCCGGGTCACATGTCAGACTGTTTTGCAGGATGAGCCTGTCATCTTCCAGCTGAATAACTGGATGTTATGCATTATGTTCTGTCAACAAATTTTTCATTTTACACTTACAGATTTATAACCAGCTCACAATTCCTGGATAGGAATGGGAGAATGAAAACAGGAGAAGGCTGTGCATTGACTATCCCTAACTCAAGAGGAAAAACAGGGAAGGTGGAACTCTGGAGATGGTGAGAGCCCCAGAGACTGCTGTTAAATACACCTCTTCACAAACTGGGTGGCAGCATTGCTGCAGTGATGCAGGCAGGGCCGGATCCAGCACTAGGTGGCTTATGCAGTTGCCTAGGGTCCTACTGGCTTGGGGGCCCACTAGCTGGGGAGGGGGCACACTGGCTGGAGGCTGCCACAACATTTCATTTATAAATAAACAGTTAAAAAAGTACATATCTTCTTTAAGGACACACTCTGCATCTGTGCATCTTTAGTACGACACACGCTCAGAGAACATGGAAAGGCTACTACCATTCTCCTTTGCTAGGTGTGTGTGTGTGTGTGTGTGTGTGTGTGTGTGTGTGTGTGTGTGTGTGTGTGTGTGTGTGTGTGTGTGTGTGTGTGTGTGTGTGTGTGTGTGTGTGTGTGTGTGTGTGTGCGCGCGTGAGTGGAATGCCCTAGTTAGGGATGGCAAGTTAGTTAATTAACTTGCTCTGACTCAAACCTTGTATCATGTTTACAGAAGACAAGAACCTGCATTTTCAAAGAATGTGAGCTTCACAGTAATTGAAGTTTACTGTTGCTCATGCTAAGTCTGTTTTCAATGTGCAACTGTTTTGTTTAGCAAATGGCCATCACTGTTTGTGCAATAGTATTTGAAAGTGGTGTTTGTAGCACAGAAGCATACTTGTTTTTAGTCCAGAAGGCTGTGGATTTTACTCCCACACCATGAAGATGGATTTTTGATACTGTGGTGAACTTTAAAGGAGGGGGGAGTGTTGCACTTCTCAGTGTGCTGTCCTTTGGATGAGATGTGTCGTTATCCCCTTTGGGAAAAACCTGGTTCCCATGAATTACCACATCAATGGTCATCCACTGAACAGAGAGGGTGTTATAAGAGATCTGGGAACACAGGCTAACAGCAACCTTTCTTTGGCCACCACATTGCCACTGTGGTCATAACATTCTTTTATGTGGCACATCTCATTACTAAGGGTTTTGCATCCAGGAAGAAAGAGGTCATTGTCTCCCTCTACTCTTCCCTCATTAGGCCCATCATCGAGTACAGTGCCCCATTTGGCATGTACCTCACTAGACACTTGCAGCAGCTGGAGTGGCTGCAAAAGTACCTCACAAAGAGGATCCTAGGCCTTAAACACTTGTCCTATATGGACAGACTCAAAAAACACCAACTATTCTCTGTCTGATATCGCCTACTTAGAGGCAATCTCTGCCTGACTTACAAAGCCATGTCTGACCCAGCTCTGTTAGAAATGCTACATCTAAAGAAATCCCAGTCCCTCCACACCAAATGCTCCAGAGACTTTACCTCATTACCCCAGTCAACCGAACATGCTGGAGGGACAGGTTCATAGCCCAGAGACTCCCCATGCTATGGAATAGATTTCCCATACATGTCAATCAGAGCACCTCACTGGCCCTCTTCAAGAGAAATCTTGATGAGTGGATGGGAAATAGAAAATTCACCCCGAGGATCACTCCAGAAGCACTGGTAACTAAGGTTGGGTGGGATGATGCCAGGGTAATCCTATGGGCTAGGCTTGTAAAGGCTCCAGGGCCATTAGCCTGGTACACACCTATGAACCTATGTTAAATCTGAGGCCTCATTTGTCTATGTTAATGGTAGGTGTTGGGAGATTTTTTGCATCCACCAGAACTATTGTAAAGAATAGGCAGAAGTTCTCCAATGCCCTGGACAAATTTCCCCTAGTAGTATAAATACCACCAACGGTCTCCCTGGAAAAGGCTCTACTAGCCAAATGGGACTAACCTGGTCAACAAAGGACATTTAAATTAAAAGTTTTAAATTAAATCCATATCTCTCCCTTCATTTCAAAAGTAAAGAAGAAAACAGTATGCACACTGACAAGCTTGAGCAGTGTTTATAGTAACAGGAGAGCACAGACAAGTAACAGAACACCAGAATGTCTGTAGGGGTGGGGAGAACCCTGGTCCATCCCCTGCCTAGGGCCCCATTTGACCATAATCTGGCTCTTACTGTAGGACAGGACAGTTTGCAGTACAAACATCATTTATCCCCTGCTGTCTTGCATTCCCACACAGAATACCAGAAAAACAGACTTTGAAACCAGTCTATTACATAATACATAACATCCAAGAATTAAACCTCATCATTACCCAACCATATGTTCACAAGGGTCTGCTTCAAAGGATCAAAATTTCAGAACAACAAACCTCTGATCATCGATGACCAGAGGATTAAAGTTCTGAAATATCGAACTTTACAAAAAAAACTAAAACTTTACAAAACTTCTTCTTTCACATTTCTGCAGGGGTCAAGTGCCCCTACATCCCCCATGTGGGGGGCTGAACCCCCCATACCCCCTGCTACTTAAATATACCAACTCCAAGATCACACTACACTGAAGAGTATGGTAAAGTTCCCTTTCTTCACAGTATGGTGATCTCCATTGACAAGGTTCAATATTTCAAAACTTCGATCATCTGGTTTTCACAGACCAGTGATATGTTGTTTTGATATTTTGATATTGTGAATGGGACCCATTCAAAAATAATATGCAGTTACTGTAAAAATACCAAGGCCCCTAATGAACAGGTCAAATCAGACTACTCTGCAGGTCACGGATGTCACTTTTGGGCTGAGTGGTTTCCTAACTGTGCTGCCTCAGCAAACTTGTCATTGTTCACTTGCAACTTTGTAACTGTCTCACAATTCCTGGTTTTGAATTTGGAGTTACACAGGAAAGGAATAGGGGGAAAAAAGCAGCAGTTAGCAGTGCCCTGTGGAGATGCAAATATTATCAAATTAAAATGTACTTTAGAATAATTACCTCTGCAAACTTCCCCAGCCACCCTGCTGTTCTAGGAATATCTAAACTGCATGAAGAGCAGCATTACGTTGTTGGATTGCTGCAGTTCATACACAGTATAGCACCCATTCCTCTTCCGTCTGCTATCATCCCAGTCCAGTTAAATCTCCCCACTCTTCTCCCTGGTTAAACTCATAGCAAAAAATTGAAAATATGAATAGGCACTTTCCTGCTATCTCTGTGGCCAGCTTGGTGGACATGGGCATCCTGAAGCAATGTAGCAATTGTCTCATGTATACTGACATCAACGTACTGCTGAAGCAAATAAACATAGCATGTGAAAGATGAAGTTACAATATGAAAATTGAGACATGGCTCTTACATACTGAGAAATCAAATGACAAACAGGTTGTCAGTACATGTGCATCATTTCCCTCACTAAATAAGGTCTGGACACATAAACCCACATATCTGGAGGTACTCACAAGTAACTTACCAAAATCTCAGAGGCCTCATGTACACTGCCCTCAGAAACCGCATGCAAACAAAACCAAGTCAACACCAACCACTACACCTAAAAATACACATCACAGCATCTCAACAAGCAAGCCCCTAAGATGAAAAAACACATATTAAAACATTTTGGCCATAGGAGACTCCATCATGAGACACACAGACATCCCCCTAACCATGTAGTATAAAGAGAGAGTTACAGTCAGTTGCCTGTCAGGGGCCAGGATTCACCAGATCAAACAGGCACTCGGGTCACTCAACACAAGTACCAGTATGACTCAATCATAGTCCATGTGGGTGTGAATGACCTGAGATGTACTTCCCTGGACTATATGAAGAACCTCTTTGAATGCGTATTGCAGGCTGGTATAAGTCTCACACTGAGCAGTGTTCTACCCTCACCAGCAATGATACCACAATACAAACAGACAATTACTGACTTCAACAATTGGCTTAGCTACTGGTGCCATTCCAAGGGTATCCAATATTTGTCAGCTTGAGATGACATGATTGACAGACCATGATGCTTTGCCAGACATGGTCTGCACCTGTTGCCACTAGGCTTTTGCATACTGGCCAAGGCATTAGCCACCCCCATAGTGTCTTTTTTTAAGCAGTGTCAAGACACCAGACCTACCAATGTAACAAATTCTTCTAATGGCAAGTTGATGGTACTACTGCCAATGCTAGGACTCTTAACGAGAAGCTGCTCTCTGTGGAAGCTCTGCTCACCCTGAAGAATGCTGACATCTGTGCCGTTACAGAAATGTGGTTCAACACTGTGGAAAGCACCCCAGCAGTGCAAGGCTACAATGCTTATTATACATTCAGACCACCCACTGAAAAGGAAAAAAATGATAGGAGGAGGTGTTTCCGTTTACATAAAAAACAATCATACCTTTAGATTGATCAAGCAAGATGACTCACTTGAGCTACTCCATGTCCAGTCATCTATAGGCAAAAATCCCCCACCACATCACTGCTAGCTACAGGTCCCCAACTCTGAACCATAAAAACCACTCCACATTCCTGAAGTTACTAGAATCACTTACCTTTCAGCCCAACCTACTACTTATGAGCAGTTTTAACTACCCCTTTATAAACTGGGAAGCATATATGAGCATTAACATGCAGGCTCAGAGATTCAAAGACATTGTCATTGCAATTGTTCTGGAATAGCTGGTCTGCAGTCCCACTGGGGGCTCAAATATCCTTGCTAAAGTATTCACAAATAGGGGGGCATATTGCACCCTCCCAACGTAATGTCCTCATTGGTAAGATTGAATCATAAATCAGTTTCCTTTGAAATAAATGTAACAGTAGAACCTCTGTCAAATCCTAAAACCTTAAAGATTTTTTTCTGAGGCAAATTACTTTTTATTAAGTGATAGCATAGGTAATTTTAAAAGTCCACCTAACTCCAAAAACACGAAGGCCTATTCAGAAGTATACACAAATACCCAGTTGTATAGAAATGACAGTACATGGCCGAACTAAACACAGGTCTAGTTGTTAAAACAAGTCACACCTATCTAGAAGCAAATGGGAGGGTGCACAACAGAGAAAAAAATCTTTCATTAGACTCAACAGGCAAATCAGGGAACTAGTAAAATTGTCAAAAGCTAAATATGAGACTAAAATAGTCTCCCAAGCAAGCAATAAGAACAAAACATTTTTAGTTATGCTCTAAATTTTAAGGGAAACATTCAACAATGTGATGTGGTGGCCACAGATGGCACTACCTATACTCAGACAGAAGAAATAGGAAACCTGCTGTCCAATAAATTCAGCTCAAATTTCATACCCTCATCACCTCTGGTCACTCCCCATAAAATAGCCCCTACCATTCCTTTGTCTGTTATCACAAAAGCACACATCATCACTGCACTCCCTAAAGCTAGAAACATGGCATCAGTGGGTCCTGATGTAGTCCCACGGTGCCTATTAAATAGCTTGAAACATGACCTAGCAGACCCACTCAGATCTCTATTTCATCACCATCTCTAGATATGCTTTGTCCCAGGAGAGTGGAAGACAGAAAAAGTCATCCCTCTGCACAAGGGGGGACCATCAATGGTCACAGGAAACTACTGACCCATAAGTCTGACTAGCTTCATACGCAAGGCTATAGAAAGGATAATCATTGACTTGATTAACAACAACATAGGAATTCTCCAGACTCTAGACCCAACCCAGTTTGGCTTCATCAAGGGCAGGTCCTGTCTGCCCAGTCTGGTGTACTTCTTTAAGAAGAGTAAGACAGTGCTTACCACCTACATAGACCTGGCCAAGGCATTTGACAAAATACCTCACTTGGGTACTATAGATAAACTCACAAAAACTTTCTTAAACTCTACATCCCCAGATGGATAAACAAATGGCTCACTGATAGGACTCATGGTGTTAGAGTGGGGGAATCCACATCCAGCAAGAGGCCAGTCATCATTGGAGTATCACAGGGCTCAATGCTGGACTCCCTCCTGTGTGGGATATATTTCTTAGATGTTAAGGCAAATGTAGTTGGCCTTTTACTGACCAAGTTTGCTGATGATTGCAAGTTGGAGGCAGTCATTGCCTCCCAAAATGATGTTGATATCCTACAGAAAGGTCAGATGTAGACTAATGATTGATGCAAGAGTCTCAAACTAAATACAAAGAAGTGCACAATAATACCATTTGGTAAATCAAGTATCCCTGCAAATTAAAACATTAATAGCACCTTCCTAAGAATGAACCCAGTGATGAGAGATCTAGGTACTCAGATAGATAGATAGTAATCTGAACTTTGATCAACATGTGTCCATGGTGGTGAAGAAATCCTTCTATGTGGCTCAACTTATAAGTAAAGGCATGGCATCCAGATCTAAGCATGTCATAGTACCACTGTACTAGGTCCCCATCAGGCCAATGATTGATTACAATGCACACTTTGGCATGTACCTCACCAGGCACCTGCAACAGTTGCACTGCCCTCAGAGGTTTCTCACTAAAATAATACAGGGTATAAACAACATGTCATATTAGTTTCCTACCAATTAATGAGTGGTGATCTGTGCCTCACTTACAAGGAAGTCTCTGACCCAGCCTTGAAGGAAATGTTGCATATTCGCAAAACTAACTGCACAAGGGTCACCTGCTCCACTGACTTGAATAGATCATGCTAGAGAGACAGATATGTGTCTCAAAGTTAGCTCCTCCACTGGAATAAGCTTCCTATTCATGTGAAGCAGAGCCCTTCCCTGACCATCTTCAAGTGCAATCTGGACTAATGTATGGGAAATCTCAAATTCACTCCTGGGGTGGTGCCCATGTCCCTTATGGGCAGAGCCAGCCTGTAAAAATTGTCAAAACACCACTTCCTGACCCTTGTTATCTTTCCCCTAGGGAAGGTAAAATCTGAGTAAAATTGGCTAGGCTTGTACGGGTTCTTCAGCCTTTAGCCTAGTAATCCCCTTTGAACCTACAAACCTATGAAGATAATGTGGCAAGCTGCAATAATTACTTAATATCAGATTAATTCCACAGATCTAACTTCACAGAGCAAGTCCTTAAGCATGCCCCATGCTGAATAATTGAGATAAATAACCCATGCAAGGCAAACACTGAGAAAGCAATCCTACCACATCCAGGGAAATAAATTATTTTACATCCAGGTGTTGTACAAGTCACAGAATATGTAACTTAATGCAGAAAGACCTAGGATTTGGGTAAAATTTCACCTCTTTGAGTTGAGCCTGTGTATGCAAGTCCTGCCAGGTGAAAAGTGACGACCAACAGACTCTCAGAGTGACCTACAGATGAAGGCTGACCCTCTGTAATTAGACAATTTAACACCAGTTCTTTTTAGTGCTGCATAAACATATTTTAGTCATCTGATGATTTAACTAAAGTTCTGTTTATCACTGTGTAAACATATTTTAGTCATCTGATGATTTAACCACAGTCCTGTTTATTGCTGTGTAAACATGTTTTAGTCATCTGATAATCTGGATTTGTGATTATTTATTGAATGTATTTTCTCCAACAGACAAAACAGTGAAAAAAGAATCACTGAAAACCTCCTCAGTTGAGCACTACTTTACGCTTTTTATGCAGGAGTCAAGATTTCTATGCACCCTCAATGTAAGGTAGACCCCCAACCTCCTTAAAATTATAGCAACTCCACTGTCACACAACAGCATAGAAAGGGCAACATTATGTGTTTGAAGAATATTGCTTTCAGCAACAAAGATTTTCCACTGTTGTCAGTGAGACAGTGTTAATTGCAAATACACATTCCTGATAATTTAACCTCTGTTCCATTTACCTCTGTGTAAACATATTTTAGTCATCCAATAATTTAACCCACTGGTCAACACCTTTTAACCATCCAGTGATTTATCCCCAGTTCTGTTTATCTCAATGTAAACACATTTAAGTCATATGATGATCTAATTCTTGTTCTGTTTTTCTGTGTTAACATGTTTTACGATGTTCGTTTTTTATGTAAATACATCATATAGTACTAATAAGTTAACAACAATAAATGAATGGGAATAAATCAAGATTTGTGAAAATGTGTGAAGTCATTAAAAAGAGTCTGAGCAGTGCAAACTTATCAGGTATGACAATACATTTGCCATTATGTAGCTAGTATTTTCTGATCTGTATCAGAAGGCACATAGATATACTCTCCTATTTTCTTTGCACAGGAAATTCTAGCCTGTGTGCTTGTACTGCAATATTCTGCTACCTTAAAAGTTTGTGGCAAGACATACCAAATATGTCTGAATACCTCACTATTCCAAGTGGGGAGAGCCACTGGTGCATGCTTCCAGATATGAGGGTGTCTACAAGGTAGTCATACGTTTGGCAGAGCAGGTTTTGCTAACTGAAACTTGGCCGAATGATGCTGGACAGACTGTAGGTTTTCCAAAAGTACCACATCGTGGCACTTGCACTGTTCTTCATGATTCAGTAATCTCAAAGTCATTAACAAGTGACAGATGCAATGCAAATAGGGTTGCCTTCTGCATTGGGGATGTGGGGTACTTTGGCCTTCTTCCACTTATATCATTTTTTATGCCTTTTCAGTCAGTTCAATTTTGTCTGATGAAATGACATTAAGTGAAATCAGCTGTGGTAAAATGTATACTTGAAGAGAAAAAGTAACTGCACAGAACTTACAAGGCTAAAAACTTTTTAATATGAAAAAATAATGATAAAACTAAATACAAAGGTGAGCGCTTTCACGACTTACAAGTCGCTTCATCAGGCAATCTTAAAAAACTAAAAGCATCTTTATATAGCAGCATATAGTAATCAGTTGATGTAATTAAGGTAACGCACAAAAACACAATGAACTGTTAAAAAAATGTTATACTAAAATACAACGATTATAAAATGATGACATTTATTTTAAAAAACGGGTATAAAATCATGATGTATGTTTTATTTTAATATGTACACAAATGGATATAAAATCATCTCAGATTTTGTTTTAAAAAGAAAAGTTGTAAAAAATATATATCTATTTATGTTTCAAAGGTTGTGCCTTTAAGAAGGATTTTAAAGAAGAGGTGTTGTTGAGGCCAGGAGGTTTCTCTGCATTAAGCAGGAGAATCCATTTTTGCTCAGGAGCCTCTGTTCGTTTTTCCAAGTCACCTCCTCGAATAGTGGTGTCAATTACCTGCAGTACCAAGAATTTAAAAATGTGTGAAGGATCTGTCTGTATAGTATGGGTTGCTAAAGCATTCAGTTCTCTTTTATTCTTAATATCTCTAATATGTTCTAATATTCTGTCCTTAAAAGATCTATTAGTTTTTCTCACATAATACGCATGACATTTCTGGCAAAATGAAAAATAAACAATATTGTTGGTTTTGCAGTCTGCGTAATGATTCAATCTAATATTAAAACTGCAAAAAGGGTGTGTGTAAGTAGCATAGCTGTAAATGTGTTTACAAGCTGAGCAATTCCTGCACGGAAATGTGCCTGTTCTAATGGAAATGGCTGTTTTGGAAGAAGTGGGTTTGTTGCAAAGATGTTGCTTTAAGGATTTATTATTTGTAAAAAAGAAAGAAGGTGTAGTGCCAACTTTATTCATCATATCAGGAATGCCACGTAAAATATTCCAATTCTTCTTAATGATATCACAATAATCATTAACGTCACTGGAGTATTGGTAGACAATCCTAAAAGTATCTTTAGTAGACAGAGAAGACTCAGGTGAATGTGACTTTTCGGTGGTAGTACCGAAGTATGGTTTGCATCTCCTTGCTATGTGTGTCCATGCTACATTGATCATCATGTCTATATCGAACTCATAATAACCTCACTTTAAACATTCTGATTTAAGGTCTATAAGAGCTTTTTCAGCATCTGTATCATCATTGTGCAGTCTCAGTACTCTAAAAATCTGTCCCTTGAGTGTATTACGAGAAATATACCTGGGGTGCATACTTCTTTTATGCAGGAGGGTGTTTTTTCTAGTGGGTTTTTGAAAATACTACTAGTTACTTGATTCAACTCAGACTTCGTTAAAAATACATCAAGAAATTCCATTTCACTAGGGGAGTGTTTATATGTGAATTTCAAGAAATCAGTAGTGTTGTGCATATAAACAATAGAATTATTAAGTTCACATATATATCACTTTTCCATAACAAAAATATATCATCCACAAAATGCACATACCAGAGGATCTTATCATAGTACTCATTAGTTTCTGTTAATACAAATGTATGTTCCCAATGTGCTAAAACTAAATTGGCGTAGCTGTTTGCACAAACTGTGCCCATAGCTACGTCAATTTTCAGGAGATATAATTCATTTTCAAATGTGAAAATATTGTTCTCCAGCACAATTTCCAGTAATGCACATATCAACTTGATTTTATTGTCAGAATAACAGTTATTGATAGTCAAAAATTCCCTAATCATTTTCATACCCATATCATTAGGAATACTAGTGAAAAGGGATTCAACATCTAGTGTGACAAAAATCTAGTCACTATCAATAGTCAGTAACCGAGTATGCAGTCTTTCTAAGAACGACTTAGTGTCTTTCAAAATAGTGTGACATGTATCTAGTAATGTATGCAAATTCTTCTCTAAAAAAATGGATAATGGTTCGGCACACCAACCTGTACCAGAAACAATCGGTCTCATGGGTGGGGTATTTTTATTCTTATATATTTTAGGTAATCCATAAACCATAGGGATTAGTGGATGAGCTGTAGTGAAGAACTTGAACAAGTCTTCATTTATAAGTTCTGTCATTAACAGATCAAAGATTAAGAAAGATGAATTTTTCGCAAATGTTAGTAGGATCTGGATGTTTTTCTGTGTAAAAAAAGGCTTACGTCTTGTAACCCTACCCCATAGCCCAGACATATGGAGAATACGGGAGATTGTTGTCACATGTAGTACACAACCAGTACTTGCCAGAAATTCCTGCAGCTCCTTCAGTGTTTGTAGGTCTCTTGGCAGCCTTCCTGACCAGTTTTTATCTTGTCTTTTCATTAATTTTGGAGAGATGTCCAGTTCTTTGCAACATCACTGTTGTCCCATATTTTCTCCACTTTTTGATGACTGTCTTCACTGTACTCCATGGTATATCCAGTGCTGTGGAATTTTTTTTGTACCCTTCCCTACTGATACCTTTCAACAATGAGATCCCTTTGATGCTTTGTAAGCTCTCTGTGAACCATGTATTTTGCTGTAGCAGGCAATTGAGTAAATGTCAAGAAAATTCTACTAAGATAACTGAACTTTATTTGGGGTTAGTCAGAGTCTCATTAATGGATGGCAGGTGTGCACCCAAGAAGACTGAATGCTGTAATTAAATCAAAAGGTGCTTCAACAAAGTATTAGTTTAAGGGTGTGCACACTTATGCAACCAGCTTATTGTACATTTTTTATTTTTTATATTTGTTTCCCTAACAAATTTGTTTGTTTTTCAATTGACTTGTATAGATTATAGGCCACATTAAAGGAGGGAAAAGTTTTGAAATGATTTGTTGTATATGCTTCACCTCAAAAAATCTAGATCCGTCAGAGCCACAAGGGCGGGAGACTTAAACCTCGACACTGCTATTAATAGGACGTGCTGGAGGGATAGATTCATCACCCAAAGACTCCCTATGCTGTGGAATCTGGCCTTGTTCAAGAGAAATCTTGACCAATGGATGGGAGATCGCAGATATACCCCAGGGATTACCTCAGTGTCACTGCTCAACAGAGGCACAGCAAAATAATGGGTATAGTTCCCCATACTAAAGGGGTGGCGTAAGCCACAAAACTATGGGCTAGGCTTGTAAATGCCCTCGGGCAGATAGCCTAGTATGAACCTATGAACCTATGAACCTATGGTGTCATTTTTTTATATCACAAAAACCTGACATTTTAACAGGAGTGTGTACACTTTTTATATCCACTGTAAATGCAAACAAATGCTGGTTGTCTGAGTGTATAGGAATAGAGAAAAAAGCAGAGGGAATATCTTCCACTGGAAAGGTGATAGCTATCAGCACAATAGAATATTGTATTGCAGCCGGGTTAGGTGCCACAGGAAAAGTCAGCAATAAGCACTACTATAGCATTAACTGCTCTTCAGTCTTGTACAAACTTATAGGTGTTCTTGCCTGGTTTAGTTTCTTAACTGGCAAAATAGCTATATCACATAGCCTTCGAGTCAGGTCATTTATTCCTTGTTCAAGTTATGCAGAAATGACAGGTTCAATTCCTTTCTCTGCCTCAGCTGATAAGGGACACTGAATTAAGATGGGTAGGTGCTCATAAGGTTTTAAAATAACTCTTAATGGTTCTGCATTTTTTATAAGTTCTACCTTATTATCAGTGATAGTCCACAGCTGTGGAGGAACGGGTTCAAGTCACTCCAAATCAGCTATAGTACAAATCTATTCTGATCTTCTGATCCAAATACTGTGAAGAGTGTATCTTCATCTGCACATGTATCAGTTGAATACAAACCCAAAGGGGAAGGTTCTTTCTGGATATTTATGAAAACCTTATCTGGAGTACAAAATGCAGTAGAATGTAATATACACAGTAAATCTCTACCTAAAATATTTAAAAGGACAGCATTTTCTGCTGTAAAAGCATGTTGCTCTTTTAATAGATCTATCCAAATGGGAATAAGTTTAGTCTCTGGATAGTCCAAAGGGACCCCGAGATGCTGACACCCAAACCGAGTTCATGGAGAATGGAAAGTGTTTTGCATTTGGTGAGATGATCATAGATTGAGTCACTCCTGTGTCAACAAGAAAAGGAACAGTGGAAGTAAATACTGTAACATTAACAAAAGGACCTTCTTGGCCTACTGGTGTCAAAGGAAATAGTTGTGTCTCCTGCTCATGACTGTCCTAATGATCTTGCTGTCAAGTGAGACTCCAAGTTGGAGGGTGCCTTTCTGCGTATTGTTATGCTTGGACATTTGGTGGAGTGGTGGAATAAAAAGATGGGTCAGTTTGCTGAAAGAAAGGCACTCATTGTCCCAGTATCTACTCTGACAACATTTAAAGCATGGGCTAATATGTGGGTTACTCTGCTGGGTCTGTTGTGAAACAAGGGGTAAGCATTTTGTAGGTATTTTACTGGGGTTTGCTGAGGAAAGAATCTAAATCTACCATTACCTCAACAATTTCTCTTCCCCACCCCTTTTCCCATTAATCAGTTTTGAATTGCTGAAGTTGAACATCTTCTAATTTCTTTTGTTGCTATTTTTCCTCTCTATGTTGCCTGCTATGTATTGTGCTTGATTAACAATTTTATGAATACCTAGCCTGAAACAATTTGGACACACCTTCTTAATATGTTCCTGTATTGGTGGTAATAAGCCCTCTACAAATGCCTCCAATAGGGCACTGGACAAACCTTCTTAATATGTTTCTGTATTAGTGGAAATAAGTCCTCTACAAATGCTGCTGATAGTGCACTGGGCAAACCTTCTTACTATATTCCTCTATTGGTGGTAATAAGTGCTCTACAAATGCTGCTGATAGTGAAATGGACAAACCATCTTAATATGTTCCTGTATGGGTGGTAATACACCCTCTACAAATGCTGCTGATAGTGCACTGGATAAACCTTAAAGAAGAACTGCACCCATATACTCAAAAAATATGTTATTTCATCATGGTTTAGTGTTTACTACATTTTAACACCACTCTGGGACTAGTTACAGGTTTATAAATATTTGTATATGTAATTTCAGAGTCTGACAATATGGAGTCTGGCATCTTGAAATAATTCTGATTGTTTAGTCTGCCTTTAGGTATCCCGCATTGCAGTGCTTGTCTGTAAAAAATTGGATCACGCAGGCCTCTTTCTTCCTAAAGCTCCTGTCACTTCATTGATTTTACAAGCATACACTGCTGTCTTTCAGTCAGTTTGTTTTAAGAAACAATCCATGCCATTGAATGACTACTTAAAACACAAACAGTGCAAATGCCACAGAAAGTGCTTTTTTACTGCTGCTTCTTTTTAGAACGGCTAAACTGTAGTCTTTTGTGAAGCCTGAATTGTACTACTTTAAATCATCTCCCATCCCCCTTCACACCTAACTTCCCTAGCTGTCAAAGTGCTAAGGATAATTTGAGCTGTTATCTGCTGTGATTGACAGCTCACAACAGGAAACTTGACTCATATACTGCTTCCTTGTTCTAGCCTTCTGTATGGGTAAGGGAAGGACCAGGGAGCTATGACATCACAGCATGGGTTGTATTTTAGGATGGTTGTGTTGATGTCAATTTGGGGTGGGAATTGGCCAGAAAACTATCTGTATTCATTGGTCTTGATGACATAAATGAATCTGAGACTGCAGCAAGCTTTTCAAGGGCAGGATAAAAGTTTTTTGAAAGTGAAACCACCACAGTACAGTAAGGTACTGTTCTAGTGGAGAGAAACAGTCGATTTAAAATATATTAAATGCTGTATTGTTATTTATTCATAGCAGGGACAGTAAATAGGGAGAAAAAGGACAGAGAAGTTGTGCAATTAATGATAGAATCTGTTGTTGTCCTTTAATATTTTCCTGTATGGGTGATAACAAGCCCTCTACAAATGCTGCTGATAGTGCACTGGACAAACCTTCTTAATATGTTCCTGTACAGGTGGTAATAAGCCCTCTACAAATGCTGTTGATAGTGCACTGGACAAACCTTCTTAATATGTTCCTGTACAGGTGGTAATAAGCCCTCTACAAATTTTGCTGATAGTGCACTGGGCAAACCTTCTTAATATGTTCCTGTATGGGTGGTAATAAGCCCTCTACGAATGCTGCTGATAGTGCACTGACTGCTGCTCCTTCTGTAGGTTCTACAAGCCCTGAAAAATCTTTTAATACATCTATTGTGCATTGAAGATATGTATCAATAAAATTGTTCTCTTTCTGTGTGATTACTTTCTTTCACAATTAAATGTTGGATGGCATGCTGTCGTCATTGATTTCAGTAAATTTTATTTTTCTGCTAGGAATCCTACATCTGTGTTTTGGAATATTATCTCCAATAGCTGATTTTCCCTATTTTCCTAAAATGTCTAGAGGTATGGAAGCTTATAAAACTGCTTGTAAGTCTTCAATAGTAGGACTTTGTAACTGCATGTGACCAACTAAAATGTTTTGCATATTTAGGTGAGTATTCTCAGAGAGGCGGGAGAGTATCAATACTAGTTTAAAAATGTACTACAGTCAACAGGCGTACTACTGTTATAGTAGGATCAGTGTCACTGTCCTGGGCTGTTGCAGGGTTAGGTACTTCCCCCGAAGGATGGGTTTGAGGATCAGGTGGTGTGTTGTTGGGGGGAGGGGGTGTAATCATTACAGGATAAATCAGAATTTGATGCATCCTTGAAGCTTTGCTTAAGAGATGGTTTCCATCTATATTCTTCTTTATCATTGACATTGGAAATTGTGTGGCTATCTTTTTTGAAGTTTAAAGTACTTATCTTCAAGGAGGAACTTGCATTATAAAATCATTCTGTTTATATATTTTGTCTCAGATGCATGCTTGTGTTTTGAATATAATTGCCTACCCTTACTTGCTATACTTAATAATATTTGACCTGAATGTGAAACAATGGGTTGATGTCACTGGTAGTATTGTAACCTGATCCATTTGTTTGGTCAAAAGTACTAGACATGACTTAGGCAGTATCAGTGGAAACAGGAGAGGGTCTATCTTCAAATTGTTTCCCTACCTAATCTCCTAGAGCAGGAGAGCTGTCCACTTCATGAGAAGCAACATGGCCATAATGGGGAGCTGAATGAATCAGAGACCAGTCGTCATGAGATGGCTCAGGTTGGGTTACGTTTAACACTTCTAGATGTTTTACAAAATAAGGACCCCCAGGTACCACACGATTTATCTTCTGCACATTTTTGTAATGTATTTACTGTTCTATTATTGGCCCACAGCTGTGCTTTTAATCTAGTAGAATTATAAACTTCTAACTGCAGACTCCTGTTCCTTATTTTTGGGTTCTTCTTGCCAGTTATTCAAATCTGACCAACATGGTCTGATGCATTGTTTCCTTTCTGTTTAATCTTCTTTCTAAAATTTTCCAAAATATCCTTATCAAAAGTTTCCATCCACAAAGAACTGCAGTGCAGTTTATTTTTTTCGTGAGCTCAGACCACTTTACCAAATTACAGATGTCTCATCCATATTTGTTAAACATGTCTGGCTGGAATGTCAAACTCCAGCTCTTTTAATACACCCACACCTGCACCCATTGTTGTAATGTCAATACAATGGTAATATTACCCACTCGCATACATTAAAACCCACTCTGATATAAGATATAATAATATGCAACTATGATTAAAAACCCACTCTCATTCTTGTATATATGATTAGATCCATTCTTATATAGAAATGTGTCTTTTTGTAATTAAAACCCACTCTCACACGGAATATATGTATTGTAACCCACTTGCACACCAATTTTAACACACTTTCATACAATTTAACCCGCTCTCATTCAATTAATAATCAATTGCGAAGATCATTTAAGAAAAAGCTTACATGTACAGACATCAAACTCTGCAGGTGGAAAAATATAGTTGTGTACTGGCACACAGGAAATGCACCAGAGAGAAAACCTGTTAAGAATCAGTACACAGGTGATTTCTACTGCAGCAACTCACAGATGGCTAGAAAAATCAGAGACTTCATGGCAACAAAATATGATACAAAATAACTCCATGCAACACAGTTCACAGAGTTCAACATATAAAAATAATTTCCTTTATTGCAAAAGAATACACATACATAAGAGAATAAGCAATCAAGGTATTGTCTCCATGAACAGAATAAGTGTCATTCTTTTATACTGCAAATGCTTCTATGCAGAATACTTTACATCTATTAAACTATAGCCACTGACCAATTAAAACTGAACACCTTTATATTATTTAGCTTGCTAAGAATCTGCAGACCACTTATTTGTGCAGTTCCACAAGTTCAAATCTTCCACATTGGAACTTTCTATGCTAGTAATATTCATGTTGGCATTATCCACATTAGCAGTAAAAGAAAACTAAAGACAGGACCAGTCTGTCAGAATCCATCTTGAAACAAGATAGATTCCAAAAAGAGAATATTTGATGTATACACTAAACATTTTTCCCACCTTACACTCCCCCTTCACAACTCTGTTTCTGGGCATTAAGTATGGGTGGTAGTTGGATTATAGGTGATTTTAAATGCTTTTTAAGAGGAATTCTTAAGCAATTTTAACTTTTTTCTTTTGTGGTTCCCTTGGACCTAGCTGTTATTGGCCCAACCCCCAGTGGCCCTCATCCGCCCTGTATCTATCAGTCATACGAGTTATCCTCCAAACCTCCAGATTTAGTCCAGTGTGGTTGAGGCTGGTCATGGAATTTAAGGGGATCCCAGGGCTCAACTATCTGTGCTTCCATCTGGTGTTTTTTTTTTTGCTCTCCCCACTTCTTCTCTTTCCCTGCCCCCATGCTGATTTGTTATATCTTAGGGCAACTCCCCTCTTTGGACCATGCTTTTCTGTAGGAATCATTGTCAGTGAGTACCCCCCCCCCCCCGGGATAAACATCCCCTTTTGTCCCTCTGCTCCATTAGTCACCCAGGCTGGTAATTGAAGCTGGCTGTCCTGTACTCAGGACTTAATCCCTGTATGCTACTGGGGCACCCCAGTAGTAAAATCATTATTAAAATACATTAAGCATCATTATTCTTATTATCATTACACCCATCTTAAATTTTCCTCTACCCTTACTGTTTATTTACCCTTTCTGCTGTATTGCATGTACTGCACTCATTTGTTCTATGGCCTGGCTTATTTAAAAAAAACAGTCCCTTGTGTCAGTCCTGTAAAATGGTTAACCCTTTAAAAGCAACCAGTGTGCATGAGGCATTGATTCAGTTATACAATAGAATGGTTTTGCAATACACACCATTCAGAATATAAAACCCTGCATTTCCATACCAGCAAATGTTATAATTGCACTTAAAAGCAGGTTAATGCAGCTGCCAAACACTTCAAAAATAGCTGTCACTATTTGCATATCACTGGTGATTTCTGAAACAAATACAAAATGTTTTTTTTTTATTTTGTTACTGCTAGACCCTCTTCAAATAGACTTGACTTTATAATGAGCAAACAGTTTACTTTCAGATGTAATTCTTGCACATTAAAAGTTGCCTCTTCATAGCACTTTCTTTTGCAGATAGTGGTATAAACTATATGCAACTAATGTACTGCTGACATGTTGTTGCATTCACTGACATACACATGAGCAGTACATCTTAAAGACGTACTAGTGCACACAGAATGACAATGGTTGTATAAGGATCTTAATTAAAAAAGATAATGCATTTTAAACAATTCATTCACTGGATCTTGTGATTATAGGAAGTTACAAGGCTATTGGTCCTGAGGCTCTTATAGGCCTAGCCAAGAATGCAGCCCATGTTCCAACAAGTCAGCACCCCGATGCCACTGTCCAGCAGAATACTAGCAATATACTGCTGCAGGATCATGGGTAATTCATATTTTTGCCCATGGTATACAGACTCAGTTTGGTCATTTAGGATGTTCCCTTATAGCCAAACAATAAAATGTACTATGGGTGAAATATGGAATACCTCCTCTTTGCTATGGTGTGTTGCTTAATTATGCACTGGTGAAAATCAAATCCATGACCTTTCAGGACTTCTGATATTTAACTCCATCAGAAAGTATTTACTACTGGCAAAAAGAGATATATTATCTCATTGATGTAAACACATTCTGATATCAAACTATACCAGAATGCAGAACAAAAGTTCTGAACAGAAAAGTTAAAAAATAGGTATCTGACATCAAACTTCCATGAAACTCCATTATGGTATACTGTTTTAAAAGGCATAAGCAGGTAAGAGGGAGAGACAGCAGGAAAGCGTACTTGAGGGAGAGGTAAATGAAAGTAAGTGTGGGGGAAGAGATCAGGATGTGTAGTAACACCAGAGACTTGGGTAGGAAGCTGGCTGAGTAAGAAGTATTATAAATGGAAAAAGAGGCTGGTGAGGCCTGTATAATGGAGTTGTTGACCAATGTCAATAAGGAATGAGGTATGATGGATCAGAGTAATGCAAGCAGATGGGGAGGGGTTGCAGTACATAAATGAATGGTAGAATGGAATATATGTTTTTCTTTTTAGACTTCCTACCTGATAACCATCAACCTTCATCATACCATTCTTGTTTCTTTTGTTGTCTATCACAAATATCGTGGCTACTGACTTAGGCAAGAAACAAGTGGAAGGAGCCATTAACCAGGTGGATATGATCCCTGTCATCTGTATACCATCAGCCTTCCTTATTTGCCTACTACATAACTCACCAGTCCCTTCCTACTTGGTATCCTGAATGACAGCCTGAAGGCCCAGAGTAAGTAGCCAATATCACCACTTGCCCTCCTCTCCTGTATTAAACCCAAAATAGTAGTTCACACCTTCCCTACTGATTGCATTCACCCACTCAGCCTAGAGGGCATTTGAGGAAGCCATTTCACCTATAGACATTAACCCTAGATCAACTTCCAGGTGGCTAACATGAGCACCTGTGCTACTGTGAGGTTTTACAACAATTTCTCTGTGTCCATATGGTTCTCCCTTGAGGTCAATTTAAGGTTAATCTCACCAGTTTTGTAGCACCAAGTCCACATCTATGATCCTAGAAATGTTGGGTTCACTCAAGCTTCCATTTGTCAGGTGATAATCAGCTGATTAGAATCGCCTCTTTATCTTCCAAGGATGGATGGTCAGGTATTAACCACACAATCCTATGACTCTTGCCCAGCTCTTCCAGAACTTGAACTACTATTCAAACTTAGGACATCTGTGACATTGGCAGGACTTTATCCTGCTATGCTAGACAGCTAGATGTGTTGGTGGAAAGTCACTGAGTATGAGATGAGGAAAGAGACAGCAGAGGTTATCAGACAGGATAGCATGAAAAGGGAGAGATGAAATTGATAGCAATAAAAATAATTGGGCATATGTGGAAAATTGGTAAATTGACAACCTTTACAAACCATCCACTGTAAGACTGAAAGGCTAGATATGGAAGAGAGAATTAAGGTATGCACAAAAAACGAGAGGGACCATATGAAATTGGACAGAGATAGACTGGACCATCTCATAAGACAAAATAAGAAGGGAGAGCAAGCTGCCTGAAGTGGCTGAATCCTGGAAGAGTTCAAGTAAAATGTATGAGCTGTGATCAGGAAATGAAGGGTTCATACTAGCAATGGCAAAGGAGCCGAGAAGGACCACAACAGCAGGGTATCAGTTATGATTACCAGCTCAAAACTGACCTCTATGCAAATTCCATCTTAACCTAAACAAACAAGGACATGTTACACCAAAACCTTCCTTCTCTCTGGTTCAACACTCTAGCAATGTACAAACATCATTCATTCATTTTTGCTTTGGAAATCTGCCCAGTAACCTACAGTCACTGCTAATGCAAAAGCTTTAATTAAGATACAACAGATTTTTATGATTAACTGCAGGTCATTACAGAAGAAATGTATATGGCTGCTTTCCATGATGTAGCCTAAATTAGCTTAACGTGGACCATCAGCTATCCTCTATATAGCTAAAATTTGCCCATAGACTGACACAGTGGTGATTACATGAACCTGGGTGCTGTGATCTTCTACATGTTTTCTTGCACTTATGTCCATTTTCACAAAAAAAGTATGGAGATGCTTGTTATTAACCAGAAACAAGTGTCTTGTTCTCCCATACCTATATATTCTAATTCCATGGCTACTTTGTTATTAGTAAGTAGATTTAAACTGCGTTACTTCAGTATAAGTGTATTACATCTGTGTATTTACTGTCAGTGATTTTTAGTAGGGACATATGAACTATACTTACTTAGATACATTTATAGACATATACATGCCTGCTTATGCACAGTTGTGCGTTTAATATATATTTTGAGTTTTTTTCTGCATGGGATTCACATTATATGGTATCTTCCCAGCTGGACATTCTCTGTCAACAAATGCAAATGCAAATAAATACAAAAATAAATCTTACACAATAACTGATTGTGGTTTAGACAGGCATACTATTTTTGAATCAAAGTGTCATAAACTCCCCTGTACCACTCAGACAAGGGGCAAAGTTCATTAACAGGTAAGTATTCAAATGATCTCTTGAGTTATGCTACACAATTCATTAGTGTCTGATTTGTATAGAGCATGGCCCAGATACATACTATGATGCCCGCAGGTGCAGGTTCCTACACCCTGCATAAGCGTACAGATAATAGGATCCATGAGGACACAGAAAGCAAAGCACAGGTCTCACCTCAAGAGTCTGTATGACACTGAGTACATGGAGAGTGACTTCAGCCTTTTCTGATAGCTAAGATTTTTGATGCTTGAGATTCTTTTTCTAAGGAATATTTTTTGATATGTGTAGTGAGATACATGCCAAATGGTGTGTTATATTCTATAATGGTTCTAGCCATAACCAAGTACAGGTGGACAAGATGCCCTTGCTGATTAATTGTGATATGTACAAGTATTTCCTGGCAACGGTCCCTACATGGTGATTAAAGGAAAGGGAGCAATCTACCCAGGTGCCAGGTCTCTGGTGACATGCTCATTGGAGAGTGGAGTGTTATTAATGAAGTTGGTGATAATTTGCTTTTTACTGAAGGAGATGATACTGCATTTTGTAGCATTTATTTTGAGCTCTTTCCGAATGCACTGTGTGTTAATAGATGATGGTTCTGTATAAAAGCAAGGTTGGGAGGGTAGCCTAATGGTTAACATGTTTCCCTTAAAAACACAAGGTGCAGGGTTCGAGTCTCACAAGGGATAATTTGTTAGGCTTAAAATGGCTCGCAAGGGCAGTTAGCGTAGTACTAATCTATGAACCTATTTCTTAATTTGGCAACCATCGAAATTGTGATCATTGGCAAACTTAGATAGATATTTTGTTGTCAGTGTTAAGATCAGAGAAATAAATGCCAAGGGGGGGGGCAATATAGACCCATGAGAAACACCACTGATCGCCTTTTCCTTAATTAAGGAAGCATTGCTGACCCTGTGTTATTTCCTTAAGCCAATCTTCATATCATCTTACTGCATAGGGATATGTGTTTAAGGTTATTAGCTTTTTTTTATAACCCTGATCATGTGATATTGCATCAAATGCTTTTGCGAGATACAGGCAGACAAGCAGCTTGAACAGTGTGACCATTGTCCGCAAACTGAGTGACCTTTTCAAAGAATTTCCAAAATTTAGGAGGCATGACCTTCTTTTAACAAATCTGTATCATTGCTGGTTGAGCCTAATTAAATAGTCCATGTCCTGGTTTATGAGGTCAGCAATGATGCATTCCATGACTACACAGACAAGACTTCTCCAATTAGTAACCTTGCAGTGAGAACAATAGTCTCTGGGCTTATTCCCACAAAATTTATTTTTATGTCACACTTGTTCATAAAGTGAGCATCTCAAGTACATGCATTATAAGAATATATGCTTTTAAGTTGTAATTTACAAGATCTTGTGATGTAAATTTTTAAGTACCAAGCAAAAGTATTGAATCCATTCTACATGGCGTTTTAGACCTCAGCAAGATATTCTATCTGTTTTATGAATCAGCCCTTTTTGGAAGGTTATATTATGTACAAAGGATTTATTTAGCATGGCATAGAACTGCAAAGAATTTCTGTTAAGCGTAAATGGAGACAGGAAAGAGGGAAGTGTAAGTCTATTAGTGAATGACACGCTCAAAGGAATGTAACAAGGGCAGAGGTAGGAAGGGGGTTTATTTATGGAAGAAAGCACAATTGACAACTTGAGAACATGTAGGAGATGGCAGTAAAATTTTATATGGCACACTGGCTGGGATATGTAGCAGAAGCCCCAACTGGAAATGTTAACTGGATCGAGAGTGCATAGCATTGTTACAAGTCATAGGATCATAGGAGGTTACTAGGCTAATGACCCCAGGGCCCTTACAGGCCTAGCCAAACTCAAGCCATGTTCTCAAGGGTGTTTGGTTCAAGTAGATACTAAAATCAGCACCTATTGCTCCTGTCCTTCGGAACAGGGTTGAACTTGGCAAGGCTTGTAAGAGCCCTGGGGTCATTAGACTAGTAACCTCTTATGAGTACTAGTTACAGCTGGTGAATCTGGGCATCCTGAGGCAATGTTACAATTGCCTCATGTACACAGACAAGCCCCTCCTCCTCCCAACCAACACAAACATATGTGAGAGATGCAGCTACACAGCCAAACTGGAGGCTAAACTCTCTCAACCCACGACTGGATCAACCAGTCACATGGAGAAGGGCAACTCTAGCACCACATTACCAGACTCACATAGACCAGCCATAGCTGCACCAGAAAACAACTCTCAGAAACACACAAAAACATACTCGGAGGCTCTAAATAAGAACCTGCCTAAACAACAGGGACCTCCTAAGCATACACCTAAGCAACCCCTAGCCCACAACAGAAACCAGGTAACACATATGTCACAACGTCAGTGTGCCAAGCAAAAACAGTCCCTAAGGCTAAATAATATACCTAACACACTAGTAATCAGTGATTCTATCATCAGGCACACAAACGTCCCACTCACTAGACTGAATAATGAGAAGGTTACCGTAAGCTGCCTGTTGGGTGCCAGAATCTGCCACATAACACATGCACTCAGGTCACTCCACAACAAGTACAAATATGACTCTGTCATTGTACATGTTGGCGTAAATGACCTGAGACGTACCTCCCTGGACTACATGAAAAGAGACATGGAAGAGCTCTCTGACCATGTAGCCCAGGTTGGTATGACTTTGACTCTGAGTAGCACCCTGCAATCACCAAAAATGATGCCAGCATATGAAGAAAAAAATGATCAGTTTCAACAATTGGTTAAACTACTGGTGTCATTCAAAGGGGATCCAGTACTTGTCAGCCTGGGAC
Source organism: Protopterus annectens (assembly GCF_019279795.1). Classification (NCBI taxonomy): domain Eukaryota; kingdom Metazoa; phylum Chordata; order Ceratodontiformes; family Protopteridae; genus Protopterus; species Protopterus annectens. Next base: position 814,703,424 of record NC_056733.1, read on the forward strand.
GACATGCTTGACAAGCCACGTTGCTTCACCAGAGACGGCTTGCACCTGTCGCCCATGGCTTTCGAATACTGGCCAAGATTCTTGCCACGCCAATACTGCTTTTTTTAGGCAAGGCTCAAAAGACAAACCCGCCTCCATAAACAACAATAATAAACAAAAACTGAGGGTAATTCTGCTCAATGCCAGAAGTCTAAACCTCAAAATGCACGCACTCAAGGCTCTCCTTAGTATGGAAGAAATCGACATATGTGCAGTGACAGAAACCTGGTTCAAGGCTCCAGAGAGCACCCCAGCACTACCAGGCTATAACTCCTACCATACCTTTAGGTCCCAAAACCAGGACCGGAACACAAAAGGAGGGGGTGTGTCCATATTCATCAAGAACACCCACACCTCCAGGTTAGTAGCACAGCACTCAGAATCTGAGACCATCCAAGTGCAATTGACAGTGGGTAAATTGACTGTTCAATTTATAGCTTGCTACAGATCTCCCACCTTGTCTCAGGACCCTCACACACCATTCCTGAGACCATTAGAAAGTATGAAGATTCTACCCAACACCATGCTACTGGGTGACTTCAACTATCCAAACATTGACTGGGAAAACTACTCAAGCTCAAACGTCCTAGCCCAATGCTTCCTTGAGTTTATAAACTCAAACGCCCTTGAACAGCTGGTCACCACTCTCACGAGGTGACAACATACTGGAGTTGGTCATCACCAACATGGGGAACCTATGTTCCACACCTGAGGTAAACTCGTCATTGGTAAGATCAGATCATAAACTAATCACACTGGACAAACACATCCCTACCCCCAGTCAAGGAAATCAAGGTAAAAAACTTCTCTAAAGCCAACTTCACACTCCTCAAGACCGAGGTAGGAAGTTTTAAAGCTCCCAATCAAATGGAAAATGATGACACAATGGCAGAATCCTTTGCAAGTGCATTCTATGAACACCTTCAAGAATGCATGGACCAAGCCATCCCAAGTAAAACCAAGACCAACTCCTCAAAAAAGAGGAAGCCAGTCTGGTGGACCCCGGCCATAAATAAACTTTGCAGCAGAAGGAGGAAACTCCTGCAAGATAGAACAAAATCCCAAAATAAGAAGGCATCTCTGATTAACATCAGTAAAAAACTGCACTCCCTCATTAAATCATCCAAGGCCAACTTTGAAAGAAAAATAGCCAATGACTCTAAGGATAACCACAAGGCCTTATTTAACTATGTCAAGAGTCTAGAGGAAAACTCTCAGATATGCTCCGAGCTAGTGCATAATGGCCATAAATACACTGAACCAACCGACATTGCCAACATCCTGGCTGACAAGTTCAGTGCAAACTTCACCCCCCCCTCCACCTAAGGGGCTAGTACCCATCCCAGAAGAATGTAGCACTCCAGGTATCTCAGACACACAAGTAAAGACAGCCCTTGCAAAGGCCAAAAACACAGCATCAATGGGACCAGATGCTATCCCAGGTTGTGTCTTACACGAGCTTCAAAATGAACTAACCCCCCATCTCAAATCACTATTCAAACTCAGCCTCTCTACAGGCTATGTACCCAAAGAATGGCATACAGCAACAGTTGTACCACTCCACAAAGGTGATGCCACAACTGACCCTGGGAACTATCACCCTATAAGCTTGACTAGCTTGGTCTGCAAAGCCATGGAATGCATTATCATGGAGCTCATTAACAGGGACATTGGGAACCTCCAGACACTGGACCCCACCCAGTTCGGCTTTGTTAAAGGCAGATCTTGCCTCCTGAACTTGGTTGACTTCTTCAAAACAGTCACCAAGGCCATAGATGAAGGGAATGTGGTCCACACAGCATATCTGGACCTCGCTAAGGCGTTCAACACTATCCCACACTCAGGAATCATAGACAAACTCAACAGCTTAAATATCAACCCCCATGTCACGAGATGGGTTGCCAATTGGCTCTCAGACAGAACCCACTTGGTAAGAGTGGCAGGCACCATGTCTGACTCTAAACTAGTCACAAGCAGAGTCCCACAGGGTTCAGTCCTGGGATCCCTCCTGTTCGGTATATATTTCTCCGAAGTACAGGCAAAGGTGGAGGGACTGTGGTTAACCAAGTTCGCAGATGACTGTAAATTGGGTGCAATAATTAACTTTCCAGCTGACACAGACATCCTGCAAAAGGGTCTCACAGAGACAAACACCTGGTGTCAAAGTCACGGCCTCAAGCTAAATGCCACAAAATGCATAGTAATCCCATTTGGGAAAAACAAAGTACCTACAAACTACCACATAGATGGGAATCCACAAAGTACAGAAGAAGTAATTAGGGACCTGGGTACCCAAGTAGATAGCATGCTCTCCTTTGATAACCACATAGCCAAAACGGTCAGGAAAACCTTCTATGTGACACACCTGATCACAAAGGTTTCTCATCCAGATCAAAGGAGGTGATTGTGCCCCTTTACTCCTCACTCATTAGGCCCATAATAGAGTACAATGCCCCATTTGGGATGTACCTCACTAGACACCTGCAATAACTAGAAAGACCACAGAAGTACCTCACTAAGAGGATTAAGGGCCTTAAACAATTACCCTATGAATCACAACTAAAAAAGCTCCAGCTCTTCTCAGTCGCTTACCTTCTGCTCAGAGGTGACCTATGCCTGACCTATAGGGCCATGTCAGACCCTGAACTAATGGACATGCTTCACCCCAAAAAAACAAGATCCCTCAGAACCACTCATTTTAGTGACTTGAACCTATGTACAACAATAAACAGGACATGCTGGAGGGATAGATTCCTGTCCCAGCGACTCCCCTCACTCTGGAATAGAATCCCAATCCATATTCAACAGAGCTCCTCTCTGACCCTCTTCAAGAGAAATCTTGATGAGTGGATGGGTAATCGTAAGTTCTACCCTGGGATCACTTCAGGAGCCCTGTTGACAGAGGCCCAGGTTACTAATCTAATGGGGAGGTGAAAACCATCACTCTGTGGCTAGGCTTATAAATGCCCATGGGCAGATAGCCTAGTACTTACCTATGAACCTATGAACCTATGATCCTATGATCAAAAATAGAGAAGGTTTGTTTGTAAATGCACAAAACTGCAAACAGACACTGGTCAGAATCAGTATTTTAAATAATGTGGCAAGCTTCTTTCACATCCTTCCACCTATATGGAGATGTCTCAATCTATACTGGCCTAAAGTTTCCATATGCAAAAAAATACATTTTCACCATATTCAAGTGCCTTCCTTTCTCCTTTCTTCACTGAATTCAAAAAAATAAATCTACATTTCTACAACACTGAGCTTTAGTTTCTTTAACATGAACAAGCATTTTGGGTAAAAGTTAATGCTCCCTCTTGCTACAGTAACCTTGGTTCTATAAGTGTCCAATGGTTAGTTTTTCTGAAGGAAACTGAGGACAGATATTATTCTCAGCTAATGCAAACATTGTTAATCTAACTTAACATCTCAGCATATTATATAATTTTCTTTAAGCTGCTTTTACATTGCAAATAGATGTGTAAAACTGCCTACTTCATTTTACTACTGTGAGCAAATGACTCAATATATTTCAGTAGGAGCAGGAAGAGAGGGAGACATATGAAAGAAAACAAGTGTTCTCTCACTACGCATTGGAAACAGTCTTCCTACAATTATATCAAGCAAGAGTTAACATTTCCTGTAAGAGAAAGAGCTCTTTATGGAAACATCTTCATTTTTAGTACAGTATTTCCCCTTCTGTTGTCATGAAGAGCTTAATTCATAATTCCAGGTAGGAAGATATATATAAAACATTAAAAGCAGAACTAAAGTACATTATTGGAAATTAAATATATAATAGCTTTAATGGACTTCACATAAAAATGATTAACTGCACTTTAATGCTACCTTCATTTTTAGTCTTTTGTGTAACTGTAATGTCTTATAAATTATTTTCAAAGAAGTTTAATGAAATGGATTTCTTCACACTGTATCTTTTAGCAGTTTGATTAATAATGTTAACACTTGCAACTGTACATTCAACAGGGGCAGTGAGGTATCGAGATGGATTTTGTGTGCTCACTATATTGTATCATTTCTCTTAAATGCAAAATGCAACTATTGCTGCAAAGGCAGAAAAAATGAATCTGAAGTAAACTAAACTTCAAGAACAAATGTGCCATGGGTGACAGAGGTGGAATGACAATAACTATTTTGTATTTGCATTTAAAAGTATCAAGAAATGATGTGATAATCATTAATTTGAAACCTGAAGTGCATAATATTTTTTTTTCATTTGCTTATAATTTTTTTTCAGGAATACTAAAAAATCTGTAATGGTAAAATATCCTGAATTACTGTGCCATATTTAGATAAGTATCCATATAGAGACCATAGAAATACAACTGCACAAACACAGAGAAATATGCAGAATTATGTTTCCTGCATTGTAATCAAGTTTGGTGTGTAGAACAGCATATAGTCACTTAAATGCGGTCGAACATTCTAGTCATTGAATGTTGAAGATATTGCATAGAGAATATCAACAAATTACAGGAATAAACAGACACAAATAAGCAAGTAAGTAAGAAATAGCACTAAACAAAACAAATCAAATGTGTCCACAGCTCCAAAATGAAAATAAAATAACTGTAATGGGTGGGGGTTGTTGTGAGGAATCCAAACCACTGATGAAAGCTTTTATAATTTGTTATGGAAACCACTGTACCAACAAGCAGCTTGGTGACAGCAGCTGCTAAGGATTTCCTTAACCAACGCTAATAATTCCACTTTCTGATGTCACTTTGCTGTCTTTCAGTATTTTAAGGTTTACTGTTGAAGTTCTGTAGGTGATATATTCAATGTGAGTAGGACATTTGACCAAATTTGAGGGACTGTATACCATTCAAAGTCTGAGGACTCAATTATAAGTTAAGAACAGCAAAGTTATATAATGTATTGCAGTCCTAATATATGAGCTCAGATGTTATCATAAAAACTAGTAAATTAACTTGCAGAAAGGTATAGATAGATGGCTAGACAGACATGTAGACAAACAGGTAGACAGACAGCACTTCTGTATACATGGCATTATTCAGATGTAGAAATAGCAAAAGGTACTAGTGGGGGGGCCCCATCAATTTTGCAACCCCATCCTTTAACCAGTATGATCCAAAATATATTTTTTCTGTATGAGATAGTGACTGATACACAATTATGTTAGTCACCTTCAAGTTCTATGACTAAGTTCTGAGTCCCAACATGATTGTACATTAGTACAGACTGGTAATAATAACTGAATAAAAAAAGATCTGATGTCATTAATCTTCTTTCCATTCATCTCTGATGGGTTCGGTTCTGAGCCCTGGGAACTGAGTCGGCCTAATACCAAGCTTGCACCAGCCAAAAACTCTCAAGCTAAGCTTCTACCCACAATGCCCTTCTGCCTGTTACCCCAGATCTTGTTTGCCACATAGTCACAAAGCCACATTTCAGCTGAGCTCTCAGCTAAGTGGAAATTTTTTGATATCTTGTAGGATTTTTTTGTCACTTTTCTTCCCAGTTGTGGTTTATATTGATAACTCTATATATTTACAGTTATACTTAGACTTTTCACTCTTGCTTCTACCTGTTTGGTAAACTTTTAAATACCATTGCTGGTACGGCTTTTTCTCTATACCCTTGTTTTATTCCTCATATACCATCATTGGTATTTATCTCTCTTTCCCTGTTATTTGACTAGTTGCGTGTTTTTGATGTATTTCATAGTTATTGTGTGTATTTAGATAGGTTTAGACATAGAAATAGCAGTGTTTAAATTTTTTTTTTCTATAGTATTCTACCTTGATTGTTGTGTATCAATTTTATGATGTCTGATAAAAAGGGCACATCGGGTTTCAAGCATTGTGCTTCTTGTAAGAGTAAACTTCCAAATAGTGATTCTCATGATGATTGTGTTTATTGTTTGGGGGTGCCCCATCTTTTGGTGGAACCTCCCTGTGTGATTTGTCAAAGTTTCAGTCAGCGCACTTTGCATGAGTGCAAGAATAAGTTTATCCTGAAGGACCTACTTAAGTCGCCTTTTTCAGAGGCCCTTTCTGCAACAGAGGTTTCATCCCCTCCAATAAGAGATAAGAAAAGGTCCCATTCAGTTCCCTCTTCACCATCTGGTGACCAGGGCAAGTCTGTGAAACCTAAAGTGCCAAAACTATCTTCAGAGCATATGTTTGCCTCGTTGGCACCAACCTCTTCTGCTCCAGCTATGACTGTTGCTATGTCGGTGCCAGTTTCAGCTCTGATACTGTCTTCGGCATGGACTATCCACCTCACTATGACTTCGGCACTGGGTGCTGCTTTGGTACAGTGCATGCCTTTGATGCCTATCTCTGCAATTATGATTGAACATTCAGTGTCAGTTCTGAGTGCCCCTTTGCACCAAGCTCTTTTATGGCTCCGTTAAGTACGAATTGGACCCCACTGCTTCTGGTCTCCAAACTTGAGACATTGGTGCAGGTGATTCTACACCACAGACCTAATAATCTCTGTCCATAGACCCATTTCTAGGGCAGGTGTTCAGTCCTAGAATGACCTGACTCCCTGTCAGGAGTATCCAGTAGATCCATCAGGAGCCTTTCAGAACTTGATGTGGTGCGTCTTGTGGACCAGCTGTTGACAGCCAGGGGGATAGCCACTCCTTCCAGGACCCATCCTCCTACAGGACTTAGGTTGACTTCTCCATGGACTCCATCCTATTCTGCTCCTTTGATCATACCAGCTCCAAAGCCTTCTGCTCCAACATCCTTTTCGGAACCCCCATCTCAGCACCTGTATTAGACATCACTGGGGCTCCAGGACTGTCTCCTTGGTCCATGGTTCCCACTGAACTGGTCCTTCCTCAACCCTGTGATTGGGCTGCAGGCTTCTGGGTTCATGGCACAATTCCAAGTGTTTCTTTGGCTCCATCTTTGGTGCCGGGAGCCCTGTTGGCACCGATACTGCTTGAGGCACCATCCTTGGGAGCAGGTTCGATGGAGCAGGGTGTGACCCCAGTTCCATGGTTGTCCTTCTTGGTTCCAGTCTCCCATTCCTCTTCAGGTGGACCTGCTTTCCATGCTATGGAGAGGGCACTTGCTTCTGGAAGCATTCTGCCAATGTCAGATCCCCAGACCTCTCCCCCTGAGCTACAGCTGTCACAGACCACCCTCACCAGGACACCAGGCAGGACAGCTGCAGGACCCCCCATTGCAGGGTGGCCCCTCTTCTGAGTCCTCCTCAGAAGTCCCCACTAAGGAGCCCCCATGGAAGAGATCATGCAAGAGGAAGCATGTAGACTAGCCTAAGGAGTCACTAACAGACTACATGGATTTTGATGAGTGAAGGGTCCCCATGGTCACCCCCTGAGGATGTCTCCTTTGGAGACATCCTTGAAATGTTGAAACAGAGGGGTGACTGGAAGCCCACCAACCCTTCTTCTGAGGAGTCTGTGTTTCTGCAGGCTTTCCATGTGCAGCCTTCTACCTCTTGGGTGATCCTGCCTGCAGACAAGCTAATTCAGCTCATGGTGCAGCATGCTTGGAAGAACCCTGATTCTGTTGAGGTGATCCCTTGGAGACCTGACAAGATACTTTCTCCACCCGAGGAAAGCCCACATTGGTCAGAGGTTTATCAGTCAATGCTATGGTGGTGGTGACAGCCACAAAAAGGATCTTGCTGAAGAGAGTCCTACTGTCCACCCACCCAACAGAGAGTCCTGAGCCATGGACAGATTAGGAAAGCAGGTCTTTACATCAGCGACCTTTGCCATATGGTCCCTGAACTACTTGGGACATTTTATGAGGCTCCAAAGAGACTTGATCTCCGAATTCTCTGGAACACTCACAGGGCAGGAGTCTGATGAGGTAAGGGATAAAGTTGCCTCACAGCTCACAACCCTGGAATTTATCTCCGATCGTCCATGAGGTTGCTCTCACATGCAACTGCGGGGGCAGCTAGAGCTGTGGGTTCAGGCATAGTTATGAAATACCATGCTTGGATGTGCCTTTGTGACCTCACAGACCCTTTCAAGTCTTCCTTTCTGAATGCTCCCATTGAGGCATCTTCTCTTTATTGTCCCCAAGGTAAGGGACACTCTGGCCAGGTGTGAGCAGGATGGTCTACGTTTCTCCAGTCCTCAACTTTCCTTTTCCAGGAACCAGAGGAGTGGAAAATTGTGGCACAAATAAACTCAGGGTCTTTTCCGTGCCATGTGGGGTGATAATACCCCCAGTGGCAAAGGGGGTAACAATTCTGGAAGATGCCTCTACTGAGGCAGAGGGAGTCCATGTAATCAGGAATCCAGGGATTCTTTCTCTGGGCAGCCTTATCAGCACTCCTGAAAAGCTGCCCGATTGCTTTCCTCTGAAAGCAGTCGGGGGTCATTTCTCTTTGCACCAAGCTGCCTGGTATTTAATAACCACCGATCATTGGGTGCAGAAGATCATAACCAGAGGCTACACCATTCCTCTCATCACTTATCCAAAACTTCAAAAAAAACTTCCTGACATTCCACCCAGTCAAAGGGAAGAAGCAGCTATAGAAATAAACAAGCTGTATCAAAAAAGAGTCATCTAATTAGTCCTACCACTCCAATGTGGATCTGGATTTTAGGGGACTGGAGACCCATTCTGGATCTCAGCAGTTTGAACAAGTCTGTTGCCCAAACCAAATTCTGGATGGTCACAGTTCACCCCATTCTCCCCTTTCTAAGGGAAGGCAATTGGATGTGCTCGATAGATCTCTGGGACGTGTTTTATCACATCAAATTGGAGAAACACTCCAGGAGTCTACTTCACTTCCAGCTAGGAACCAATCATTATCAGTTTAGGGCCCTGCCATTTGGACTCTCTACAGCCCCCAGAGTGTTCACAAAGTGCATGGCAGTGGTTACAGTTCACTTGAGAGTGCAATGATTCTGGGTGTTTCTGTATTTGGATGATTGGCTCTGTGAAGATTGGGTGAAGATAGGTGAAGGCTGCCAGCCTAGCCAGATAGAATTTTGGAAATAATTCTGTCATCTGTAAATATTAATGTAAACCACAGGCTTGTTGTCTTAAATGGTAAAAATAGTGTTACATGTGGAACTGGAAAAAATGTAACAACTGTGCACTCTACTGACCAAGTAAAGCACGTTGCGACCCTTTGATGTAAACATGGCTCTGGCCAGTCTAGATGAAGGAATTCCTGCTATTGTTTTAAGGCCAGAGTTAATGGCCAGAATTTGTATGCATAAATGTCCTTTATTGCTTTGGCTTCTTACCAGAGGTGAAGAATGTAAATGTATTTTCTGTTAGCTTGCGAACCCAGGGAAGTGTGAAGAATGATGTAATGTAACCCAGGGAAGTGTGAAGAATGATGTAATGTGAACCAGGAATATGATTTTACAAACAATGAGAATCAGAGAGCATTAAGCATTGTTGTCTTGACCATCCAACTCATCAGCACTTTGCCTGTGTTCTATATGTAAGTTTATCTTAGACTTGTGTTTTCTCTTAGAAATAGCTAGAAATTAGAAAGATTAGGCTGTCTTTTTCTGTGATGTCAGAACTTTGCTACTGAATTATTCTAAGTATTTCTCTGTGATCTCTGAACTCTTGACTAGCACTCTGTAGTAAAAAGTATTGTCTTGTGTTTTGACTATTTGTTATTAAATATGTTTAAACCCTTTCAACTGTGGCTGTTTTTGTGGAGATAATTCAAGCTCTGTAGAGTACTTGCATGTCTTTGGTAAAATTGTACAAAGCCACTGTCATAGCTTTAGCCCTGGGCTATACTACCAATTGGGTAATTATATTGCACAGTAATAATTGGACACCATTTTAAGGGCTTTTGGTAGCTGATAAATATTAGTGGGTGGTGGCAGCTGGTACTACCGTATAGTTTGGGAAAAAGGGGCACAGCTGGAGAACCTGTGCCAGCCTTCCCCAGGAGTGTCTGTGTGGTTATATAAACTCATCTCAAAGTGTGTGTGTGTTGTGTGTGTGTGTGTGTGTGTGTGTGTGTGTGTGTGTGTGTGTGTGTGTGTGTGTGTGTGTGTGTCAGCTACTTGGGCATGGACACAAAGCATTGTTTGGACAGAGAGGGTGCTAGAGGTTTTAGCTTGCCCACTAGGCTTAGATCTGGACCCTATAGCTGTGCCAGTGGGGAGTCTTATTGGGGACCTGGAGAGCAAGGAAGTGACCAGTTCCAGACTCACTATGATCTCTGTGTGGTCTTAAGGGGAAATTGCACTTTACTGTGTGCATTTGTTATCCTTTCCTCCTATATGAGACACCCCTCACTGGTGTTAGTGGTGAGGATTGAAGCTCCTTGATTGCTGGGCCAGGGCATGGGTATCACATATTAATTGTTTGGCAGTGGTGGGATATCCACACCACATAATAATTGGTGGTGCTGCGGTAGCGTTGTCACCTCATAGTATGACGCTGACCAGTTTGACTCTCAGCTAGAGCGTCTTCTGCGTGGAGACATGCATGAATGGGCATACCATCATTGAAGGTTTTGCGTTAGGGCTTGCAACTCAGCAAGTACAAATCAACTGCCAATCATTAGTGGACCAGAATTCTGCTGTGATGACCTCTAACCAGGAAAAGCTGAAACACACAACAACAACATATTAATTGGTTAGAAAATACCAATTGGCTTGTAGTGGTGTGGGTAGAGTGAATTCCTGTAGCTGGTGTACAGTGAGCTTTGAAGATGTTTTATACTCTAAATCAGCCATGCAGTGAATACCCGGAGTACAGATCACAATTGTTTTATTTCTTTTGTTAGCTTAGTTAGTCAGGATGACCAGACAGCATGTCAGCAGAGCAGTATGGAAAGCTGACAAGGAGCCAGCTGGCAGAGATGTGCCAGGCAAGGGGACTGGTGCATGGAAACCTGACTAAGGCAGACCTGATTGCAGCCTTGGTTACAGCTGCATCAGAAAACAGTAACCAGGAGGACAATCGGACTGGCAGTGGAGATATAATACCCTCAGATAATGGACAGCTCAGCCTTTCTGCAGAGGATTTAAAAATCCATCTGGAGCTAAAGAGACTTGACTTGGAGGCCAGGCATTTAGAAATAGAAGCAGCTGAGAGACTGAGGAGTCTACATGCTGAGGAGAATGATTAACTGCTATGCCTGGAAGCCGAGGAAAAGCAGAGGAAGCATGAGAGGAAAATGCTGACTCTTTGCCAGAGTCATGGAGGTAATGGGGAAGGGAGTAACTGGACCCCAAAAGCACAAAAGGCTAGTAATTACTTTCGCATTTTAAAGAGGGGGACAATTTTGATAGTTTCATTCATATGTTTGAGAGGGTATGCAAACAGTATGGTGTTGACCAAAGGCTCTGGGTATGGTTCCTGACCACCTTACTCCATGGTAAAGCTGCAACTGTTTTGTCAAAAATGTCTGATGTTGCATGTTTTGATTATACTGCTGTTAAAAATCACTTGTTAGAATTGTTTAAGCTAACACCTGAAATGTATAGGAAAAAGTTTTGTGAGCATAGATGCAAGGCAGATGAAAGTGTGTGTGAATATGTTGCTGAACTGAGCACTTATTTCATAGGTGGGTGAGTAGATGTCAGGTCACCACTTCTGAAGGGCTGGCAGACCTTTTGGTGAGAGAACAAGCCCTTAGCACTTTGCATGAGGACATGTGGATCTGGTTAGCTGATAGACAATGTTCCACTTCAGATGAGTTGGGGAAGAAGGGAGATCTATACCTGGTAAGCAGGGCAGCCCTGCACAGGAAAGCAACCCCCAGTACTGCTCATGGGTCTAAAGGAACCCATGGTGGGCAGCACAGACTTCCCCAACAGAATCTTCCAGTAGCAGGGGAAGCCAACAGTCCTGGTACACATCTAGGAGCTAGGGTTAAATGTTTTGAATGCATCCAGTGGGGCCATGTGTCATACATGTGTCCATGGAGGCAAAGTGGGGAACAAAAGGTGAGGGAGCCAGTAAGTGGGAAATACAAAATGCCAATAGTTGGTTGTCTTGAGACAACAAGGGTACCAAGCTACCATCCTGCATATGTCCTGATAGGGAAGGATTTGGATGAGGCAGTACCATGTGTTTATGCAGTTACATGCAGTCAGGCTAGGAGACAAGCATGTGGGTCTGGTAGCCTGGGGGAGACCCAGACAGACTGCATATTTGCAGCCATGACTGATGAGGTGGTTGCTTCAGGGAGGGAGATACCCTGTAGCAGTGAGACTGAAGGTGAGCCACAGCTGCTTGGATGTACTGATGTTCCCTTGGACAGAGTGCCTGCAAAGGTAGAGGTGAGTAGTAGTACCCAGGCTGACAGTGAGGCACCACTGTCAGAGGATGCCAGACTTCCTGTGGAAGGGGAGCTCAGAAGGGTTTCAAGGAGAGAGTTGGGACAGGCTCAGCTCTCAGACCCTACATTGCAAGGCCTGAGGCAGGTAGCTAGGGAGGCACCTGATTCTCAAGGAAAGGGGGAATCTGTATAATGGGATAAAGGGTTACTGTACAGAGAGTAGACCCCTGAGGGAGGGCTAGAAGGTGAGAGAGTACATCAGTTAGTAGTGCCTAGAGCCTACTATCTGGTGCTTCTAGCATGGCCTTTGCAGGTCATATGGGCATAAAACGTACAAAGAGGCGTATTATGCAGAACTTCTATTGGTCTGGAATTTCCAGAGATGTAACAGGGTACTGCAGGACCTGTGGGCAGTGCCAAAAGGTAAGCAAGGCAGGAGACAAGGTGAGAGCTCCTTTGATGCCTTTGCCTCTGATTAAGGAGCCATTTCAGAGGGTAGCTATTGATATTGTGGGTCCGCTGAGTACCCCAAGTTCCACAGGGAAAAATTATATCCTAGTGGTAGTAGATTATGCTACATAATACCCTGATCCAGTGGCTTTGTCCTCCACTGAGGCAGAGAAGGCAGCAAATGTATTGGCAGAGATTTTCAGCAGGGTAGGTTTTCCAAAAGAAATAATGACAGACAGAGGTGCCAATTTCACATCAGACCTGCTGGCTTGTCTGTGAAAGTCCTGTGGAGTGAAGCACATGAAGACCACACCTACCATCCCCAGACTAATGGTATTGTTAAGAGGTTAAACTCTACAATCAAGTCCATTCTACAGGCATTTGCAGATCAGTTTAAGAGGGAGTGGGACAAATATTTGCCCCATCTGTTGTTTGCTTACAGAGAGGTTCCCCAGGAATTGACAGGTTTTTCACCCTTTGAGTTGCCATATGGGTATAGGGTGAGGGGACCTCTAGATTTATTTTGAGATGAGTGGGAAGGTGAGTGTGAGTCTCACAAGAAATCTGTTGTGGCATACATCCTAAACCTCAGGACAAAGTTCAGGGAACTCATGGGCTTGACCCATGAGAACCTGGCAGAAGCCCAACAACAGAAAAAGGTGTGGTATGACAGGAATGTTTGAACTAGAGCGTATGCTGTGGGGCAGCAGGTAATGGTTCTCATTCCTGTCAGACACAAGCTGCAAGCAGCTTGGGAGGGACCCTACAAGGTGGTAAGAAAGGTAAGTGATGTTAACTACATGGTGGAACTGCTAGGCACAAGGCAGGGGCACACATTCTACCATGTTAACATGATGAATTCTTACCATGATAGGGAGGCCCTTCTGCTGAGCATTTGCATTGGATTGCAGGAGGAGTCTGAGGGAGATCTGGGGACTGCTCTCCTCAGTGGGGCTCAAGCTGACACCTCAATGGAAGGGTTAGTAATGTCCAAGCAGCTATCTCCTACCCAGGTTCAAGAAATCTGAGCAGTGTTGTAGGAATATGGGGACATGTTCACTGGGAAACCAGGGTGCACCCACCTGGGGCAGCACCAGGTTGCTACAGGACCCCAAACACCTCAGGCCCCTTATAGAGTGCCTAAGAGAGTCAAACAGACTTTGAGGGAGGAGGTAGAGGAGATGTTGGAACTAGGGGTGATTCAAGAGTCCAACTGTCCCTGGGCCTCCCCAGTGGTGCTGGTGCCAAAGAAGGATGGCAGCACCAGGTTCTGTGTGGACTACAGGAAATTAAATAGTCACACAGAGTCAGATGCTTACTCTATGCCTAGGACAGATGAGATCCTAGAGCAGCTGGGTGGGGTAGGTATCTTGCAACCATTGATCTTACCAAGGGTTACTGGCAGGTGCCCCTTGACACCCAGTGATAGAGAGAAGTCAGCCTTTGTGATTCATTTTGGCTTATATGAGTTCATAAAGATGCCCTTTGGGATGAAGAATGCCCCAGCAACTTTCCAGAGGCTGGTAGATCATATCCTAGCAGGATCAGGAGGGTTTGCCCTTGCTTACCTAGATGGTATTGTCATCTACAGCCATTCTTGGCAAGAGCACCTTCAACATGTCAGGGAGGTGCTGGGCAGACTACAAGCAAATGTCAGGTGGGTATGGCAGAGTTCTTTTACCTAGGTAAGATAAGACCAGAACCTGCCAAAGTGGAAGCCATTCAGGTATGGCCTGCACCTGTTACTAAAAAGCAGGTGAGGGCATTTAAGGCATGGCAGGGTACTACAGAAAGTTCATCCCCAGTTATAGTACCATAGCTGATCCCCTCACAGACCTGACAAGAAAGAACAGGCCAGATAAGTAGTGCAGACCCTGGCATGTGAGCAGGCATTCGAGAAGCTTAAAGAAGTTTGTGAGGACCCCCTGTGTTAGCCAGTCCAGATTACAGCAAAAAAAATTGTTGTGCAGGTGGATGCTTTGAACCATGGGGTGGGGGCTGTACTTATCCAGATTTCTTCAGAGGGGGGAGAGCACCCAGTAGTTTATCTCTGTCATAGGCTCCAACTCAGGGAATAATGCTATGCAGCTGTAGAAAAGGAATGTCTAGCCATAGTTTGGGCATTGCGGAAACTTCAGCGTTATCTATATGGAAGGAAATTCACTATTATGATGATCACAACCCCCTGACATGGTAAAACAGGGCCAGCCATCAGAACACCAAGTTGCTAAGATGGAGCCTGGGGTTGCAAGCATATGATATGTCCATTCAGCACCAC
Source organism: Protopterus annectens (assembly GCF_019279795.1). Taxonomy (NCBI): domain Eukaryota; kingdom Metazoa; phylum Chordata; order Ceratodontiformes; family Protopteridae; genus Protopterus; species Protopterus annectens. The sequence continues at coordinate 814,718,443 of NC_056733.1, forward strand.
AGTAGGATTAGCAATGCCAGTGCAGATGGGGTCTCAAGACAGGGAATGGGATAAGGTACACTCAGATAGACCTAACTCCCTCAAGCAGCATTTCTCAAGGGTCACTTGAAAAACTAGCTTGAGTTCTCCAAGGGGGGAGATATGTGAAGATTGGGTGAAGACAGATGAAGGTTGCCAGCCTAGCCAGCTAGAATTTTGGAGATAATTCTGTCATCTGTAAATATTAATGTAAACCACAGGCTTGTTGTCGTAAATGGTAAAAATAGTGTTACATGTGGAACTGGAAAAAAATGTAACAGTGCACTCTACTGACCAAGTAAAGCATGTTGCAACCCTTTGATGTAAACATGGCTCTGGCCAGTCTAGATTAAGGAATTATTGCTATTGCTTTAAGGCCAGAGTTAATGGCCAGAATTGTCATGCCTAAATGTCCTTTATTGCTCTGGTTTCTGTCCAGAGGTGAAGAATGTAAATGTACTTTCGGTTAGCCTGGGAACCCAGGGAAGTGTGAAGAATGATGTAATGCAACCCAGGTTAAGCATTTTTGTCTTGACCATCCAACTCATCAGCACTTTGCCTGTGTTCTATATGTAAATTTATCTTAGACTTGTGTTTTCTCTTAGAAATAGCTAGAAACTAGAAAGATTAGACTAAGTGTTTTTCTGTGATGTCAGAACTGTACTACTGAATTATTTTAAGTATTTCTCTGTGATCTCTGAACTCTTGACTAGCACTGTGTAGTAAAAAGTATTGTCTTGTGTTTTGACTATTTCTTATTAAACGTTTTTAAACTCTTTCAACTGTGGCTTTTTTGTAGAGATAATTTAAGCTCTGTAGAGTACTTGCATGCCTTTGGTAAAATTGTACAAAGCAACTCTAATAGCTTTAGCCCTGGGCTATACTATCAATTGGATAATAATATTGCACAGTAATAATTGGACACCATTTTAAGGGCCTTTGAGTAGCTGATAAATATTAGTGGGTGGTGGCAGCTGGTACAGTCTGGGAAAAAGGGGCACAGCTGGAGAACCTGTGCCAGCCTTCCCCAGTAGTGTCTGAGTGGTTGTTTAAACTCTTCTCAAAGTGTGTGTGTGTGTGTGTGTGTGTGTGTGTGTGTGTGTGTGTGTGTGTGTGTGTGTGTGTGTGTGTGTGTCAGCTACTACGTGGGCAGAGACACAAAGAGCTGGTTGGACAGAGAGGGTGCTGGAGGTTTTAGTTTGCCCACTAGGCTGAGATCTGGACCCTTTAGCTGTGCCAGTGGGGAGTCTTATTGGAGACCTGGAGAGCAAGGGAGCAACCAGCCCTGGACTGACTGTGATCTCTGTGTGCTCTTAAGGGAAAGTGCACTTTACTGTGTGTATTTCTTATCCTTTCCTCCTATATGAGATGCTCCTCACTGGTGTTAGTGGTGAGGATTGAGGCTCCTTGATTGTTGGGCCAGGGCACAGGCATCACAGGCTCCTTACTGCCCCCACCAAGCATCTTCTAGTAACAGCCCTGCAATACACCCTTTCACTGACAAAACATTCGGGGATAACTTTAAACTGGGAGAAATCAATCTTGCTCCAGTCCAGCAGATGAATTCATTGGAGCAGTCTTTGACACCCGCTCTAATCTGTTGTCACTCCCAGCTCCCAGACTTCAGAGATTGAGGCTTTAGCTCTGGGTGATACTCTGTCAAAACAAAGTCTCAGCAAGAGAGGTTCTTCATGTCCTAGGATCCATGGCAGCTTCCATACCAATAGTGCCTCTTGTGAAACTGCACATGCAAACACTTCAATGGCTTCTTCTCTCTCAAGGGTTTCCGAATTATTGCCCTCTATATTTTCAGATTCAGATAACCAATTCTTGCAAGCAGGGCCTTCTTTGGTGGATGAGACCAGACAAAGAACTTTGGAGCCACCCATTCCAGCCCCCTCAGCCCAAAGCCATTATGATCACAGATGCTTCCCTGATAGGGTGGAGGGGACCATTTCCAGGAAACGACAGTACAAGTTGCATAGTCCACATTGGAGGCCAATCTATATATCAATGTTCTATAACTGAGAGTGGTGCTGTTCCAAAGCAAACATTTCAACCTGTTCTTCCTTCTGGAATGATCACAATTCAGTCAGACAATATGTCAGTAGTCTGGTATATCAACAAGCAAGGAAGAACCAAGTCCTATCCCATGTGTTGAGAGGCCATGAGAATTTGGCAATGGGCAATAGCTTCCAACCGCTTTCTGACAGCAATGCATATCCCGAGGAGTTCCAACATGATTGCAGACAAGTTGAGCAGATGTATTTGCTTGCCTCATGAGTGGTCTCTCAATCCCGAAGTAGCAGTGGAAATTTTCAGCCTTTGGGGCCAGCCTTGCTGTGACCTATACACCTCCCCATCAAACAACAAATGCAACAGCTATTTTGCCCTATTCCACCCAAAGGGGGAGTTCCCAAGGGATGGTCTGATTCATGATTGGCCTACGGGACTGCTATATGTTCATCCCCCCATTCCTTTGATACCCCCTTTTGGCCTCGACAAGTTTGGTTCCCCTTCCTTTGGCCTCATCTGTTATGTCAACCATGGATTTTGGATTCCTTCCAGACCTAATTTCTCACCCCCAAGGGTTGAGTCATCCAAACCTGTCCAGTCTCAAGTTGACAGCTTGGTTTCTCCACTTCCGTTAGTTGCCAGGTAGAATGATCTCACCTCACCTTTTCATGATATTATTCTGGCCTCTCATAAGCCATCCACCAGAAGACTATATCTGGACAAATGGAAAAGGTCATATTTGACTCCAGTCAAAGCAGTCTTACAATACCTGTCTAAGTTTTTCGAAGATGGAGCCACAGCCTCTACCATATGAGTACATCTGGCTGCTATTTCAAACTATCATAATGGGTTGGATGGTACTCCCCTCATATCACTGCGTTTATGTAAAAGTTTTCTCAAAGGAGTTTCTCACATTAGGCCTCCAGTCAGACAGCCTATAGAGCCATGGAACCTCACGTTAGTTCTGCAGTCTTTGACTCATTCTCCCTTTGAGCCCACAGTGAAATGTGACCTCAAATTTTTGTCATGGAAATCCCTATTCTTGGTAGCCATCACATCAGCCAGATGAATTTCTGAGCTTCGGGCATTATGCACCAAAAGACCCTATCTAATCTTCCACAAGGACAGAGCATCACTCCGGACAAACCCATCTTTCTTCCCCAAAGTTATTTCTGATTTTTCCATCAATCGGACTATTGACTTACCAGTATTTTTCCCGAATTTTTCTAATAAAGGGGAATACTACCTACATTCCTTGGATGTGCACAGACAATTGAGTTTTATTTAGACAGGACCAAATCAATTCCTAAAACTGACCAACTCTTCATTTCGTTTTCTGGGCCTAGAATGGGAAATTCTGTCTCCAAGGTCACTTTGTCAAAATGGTTAAGGGACTGCATATGTTTCACTTATTCCTTTGCAAAAGAACCTATGCCACAGAATATTAAAGCCCATTCTACCTGATCTATGGCAACTTCTGTAGTCTTCCACTCCAGGGCTTCTATGGATTATATCTGTGCAGGAGCAATTTGGGCTAAACCCCACACTTTTATCAATCATTACAAATTGGGTGTGGTCTCCAGAGGGAGAGCTGCCTTCGGCTCAATGGTACTCAGGAATGTTCTTCCATAAGAGCTGCCAAGGATCACAAGGTAGCTGGGGATTCTGTCCCATCAGTGATGCATGGAAAGAAGATTAACAATATCAGATAAAGAAGGTATGTCTTACCATAACATTCCATCTGTGTTGTTGATCTTCTTTCATTCATCACTTCCCACTTCCCCCCGCCAAAGGCTCCTGGGGAATACTATGGGTCCAAGTAGTGCTTTAGGGCATTTGCACAGAAATGGCCTCTGCTTTACTTGTATAATGTGGGCAAACAAAATCTGAGGTAACAGGGAAAAGGGAATTGTGGGTAGAAGCTTAGCTCAAGAGTTTTTATCTGCTGCGAGCTTGGTATTAGGCCGACTAACCCACAAGTGATGAATAAAAGAAGATCAACAACACAAATGGAACATTATGGTAAAACATAACTTCTTTTTACTTTAATTAAAACAAAATTTAACGTACTGTTGAATTGTTTCCACTTCTTCTTCTTCAATCAGGTCAGGCTTCATTGTTTTATGTAATCCCTGTTCCACTCCCATGTCATCCTCATTGGAAGACAAGCTCCTCCCCCCACATGCCATAGCGGGACAGACTACTTGTTCTTTCCACTGCTGCTACAATATCATAGTCACTGCCCAGCTTTCTTGCTTGTTTGATGTCAGAATCAGTCTGATCCATGAATGACATTAATCAAAAATTAAATTTCATTATTTTTTTAATGTAAGGCCCATACATGGGTTAGCAGCACCAAGCAATCTAGCAATGTAGAACTCATTAGACTCCCAAGTTCTGAGTCCATCAGTGTGTGTGAAAAGCTTGTCAAACCAGTTATTTCAAAATATGCTGTGTTACAAAAGAGCAACTAAACTGACATAAAACAAAGCCAGCTGAGTAAAGAAAGCATCAGGTGTTTGTATTCAATGGCCAAGTCAAAGTAAATAAAGTCAGCTGTAAATATGATCTTATTATAAATATTCTAGTAGCACTATTACTGAAATGCATTCTCCTCAGGAAAACCTACGTGTGTGTGTGTGTGTGTGTGTGTGTGTGTGTGTGTGTGTGTGTGTGTGTGTGTGTATCTGCATGCACATGTGTGTAAGTGTTTGCAAGTTAATGTTAGAGTAAGGGCTATGGAAGAAGGTAGACACATAGTTATCATACCTCTCAAATGTACAGATCTTAGCAGAACATCCAGATGTATTGCGCTAAGAAGTTGAGAAATATGACTGGTATCTTTTGATACCAGTGTGTATATTTTATTTAGAACTGTTACTCTAATACCCTAATTTGTAGGATTGGGATTAGGGAGAGGGTTATGGTCTGGGTTAGGTGAGCACATACGACTAAGGGTAGGACAAAGGGACTTCACCTCTCCCCTGTACCATCTTAGTCATGTGGGTTAACTCTAACATGTGACAAGATGTGGATGCGGCATTCCTTCCCTCTGTTGTTCAAGAAGAAGGATGAGAAAGTCTTCTACAGAAAATGATTAATAAATGTGAGGAGTCATTTACTGCACCTATTATGTAAGCAAAACATTAATTGCTTACAACTGAGACTGTATGAAATCCTGTAAAATTAAAAATTTTTAGAGAGAAACAGACTACTAAAACAAAATTAATTTGAGCAATTGATAACAGAACTATGACAGTTAAAAAGCTGAATAACAATCAAATAAATAAAAAAAACAGTAAATCAAAATATTCTTCAAATGCAAGTTCAAAATGAATTATATGGATTCAGAATTAACTGCTGGTCTATAAGCTGACTGAAGGATTTCTTCAGGAAATAACACCACTGAAAAGATACATAGACTGAACAGAAAAAGATGACAGGAAGTATGAGGGAATGGAGAAAACCATAGCAGCAAGGAGTTACAAAAACGGAAATAAGACAAAAATAGAATTCTGAAATCTAACTGTTATAGTTTTATATCTATTAATTAACTGCATGGGAAGTATACCTTTCATACCTATTAATTATATGCATTGTATTGATCTAGCTCAGTATGCCAGATTTATTTATCCTTTGTTGACTGTTTTATTCCCACAAGGCTAGTAGCCAATTTTGAGGGAAGACCCAAGGTGGTACTGATATTACAAGTGAAATTTGGCCTGTCAGGGAATTTCCCTGATAGGTATTGTGGGATGTGTTACATCTGCCTGAGCTGCAACCAGAAGCAGGTGGGTCCTCAATTTAACATCTCAACCAAGGAGCACACATTCAGGAGTGTAGCATCCCCCACCCTTACACTACACTGCATTATAAGCAGGTAGTCTAACCTAGGCTGGGAATAGAACTCCCAGACTTCTTCACCAGAGGCAAATGTGCTACCTACTATGCCAGTGACACTCAGATGCAAGTAATGATGATACTTCTAAACATTTTAATAGGCTATCCACCTTTAGTTGTGAATGTCTTGGATGAGGCGCAGCTAAATATTTTTGAGAAATAGGATGTGCTGCTTAACATGAAGGCATTCTAATTGTTATGTAGACAACAGAAGCTATAAGTAATCAGCGATTACTTTTCTATAGACAATATTCAAGAAGAGATAAGCAGTTCCAGTGTAAGCAGAAATACTGGAGCCTATTCAACGTTATTAGTGAGCACATTTCGGAGTCTTTTATGTTCAAACTGAAAAAAAAGTCTTAACTGGCCGTTATGAAAAGAAATGCATGTTAATCTACAGCAAGCTGTGGAAGCTGCTATTTTAAGTTTAGAAATATGTGATTATTTAATTGTAGAAAATTCAAGTATCTCATCTATAAACAAAAGAGATAAAACATAATCATTTCCAAATAATCACTTCTGAACAAGCAGTAGTAGCATTAACATCAGTTTATTCTACTTGCTTGGTATCAGAGATAACAAACTCATTCTGACTCATTTAAAGCAAGAGCCATCTGTTGTAAACAAAAAGTCATCTAGCATTCCTCATCTACCATTTAATAAGGCAGAGGTCCCTCTACAAGTACCACTTCAGTACACATAATATAAAAATACCAAATTATCAGAATTAATTTGCTTTGTTTGACAAAAATATATGCCAATTTCTATTTATTAAACTCTGAAATATAATTGTACTCAAACAATGAAAGAGTGGTGGTCTACTGTTTTCTCGCATCCCTAGCCCTACTTCCCATTCCTTCAGCTCACTTTATATTTCATCTTTGTTAAGTTTCATGGCTGAAAAGTCACATGATACCCCAAATGTAAGTTGAAATTCTTCCACCCAACATTTTTTGACCCCTCACATGATAGATGACATGTGACTTTATTTTCCAGCTCAAGTATGTACTTCATCTAATTACATTTGGAAATCACAAGATATCTATGCCCTTCAAGAGCCTCTCAGCCCTATCAGTGAAATGTTGATTCCGTTAGGGCCTAGATATCATCATTGATTTTTTTATAGAAGAGGCTTAATGACTTTTATTTCCTGAAATGACAACTTTGCTGCTTTCTACTTGCATATACAGACTAACTTCTGCTTTTCATCATTTTTTAAAGTACATACCAGCATGGAACAGTCACTTAACCAGACAATGCCACTGGATCATGCCTGAAAAAGAGCCCAGTAGGCCGAGCCATTTAATTAATAAAAAAATGTTCTCTCTTTGTAGTTAAATTACCAGAATGCTTACACATATACTTTAAGAAACATTTTATTTTATTCTGAACACCAGTGAATGCCCATTCTGACAAACAGTCCTGGCTGTATGAACGACCTTATCCCGATATTAGAAACATCAATACACTCTGTACTTTGAAGGCCTCAATATAGGTTATTCAGCAATTTTCAACTGTTATTGTTTCTTCTCCTTAACTGGATTCTAACCTCATCTCTGCATTTGATGAAATTCTAATTAACTTAAAGAATCACTGAATTTTGTAACTGTAGTCCATTAACGATAATGTAGCTAATGACACATTTTTGTTGCTGTTTTATTGATTCTTTGCTTATTTATTTTCTATAGTTTGTGTAATGATTGTGCTTCTATCCCCAGTCATGGCAGAAGCTACTGCTTTAGTCTAGTCCTTCTTTCCTTCTTAATAAACAAACAAGTGCTACAGTTGACGTAATACATGCATAGCACCCAGTAACACAAAATACTTTGAAAATAATTAATGCCATGCAGACGTTGACATAACAACTTCCAAGGCTACACACTGAGGTGAAACAGCAGCAGAATGCCCAAGGATATGATTTTTGCATGTCGTGATGTAATCGCTTTGCTTAGCTGGTCAAATAGTGTTACTGCAGTGATTCTGGCTCCCATGAGTACTAGCAAACTGCTATGTCAACTCTGCTTAAAGATGTTTTAACAGCACTGCTGTCAGACATTGCGAAGCATTATATGTTCCTTCATCTCTATTTTGCATGCATTCCTATAGCACTTCCTCCTTTCTCTGAGTTGAGACAGCCTGATTGTAAAATGATTGCTTTCAGCACCTGACATTGCATGGAAACTAATTTAGTTACATTGTAGCAGACAGCTGTCAGGGATCACATCTCCAAAGTGACAGCATCAACTGTCATATGTCATTATTTCTTACCTTCTGCCACTTCACTGTATTCAAATCAGTCTTCAGAATCATCTGTACCCCCACAGAATCAAAGCTTTTCTCACCACCTAGCCTACCCTGTATCTGTTTGTAGCCTTAATTGTAATGTCTAGTTTCTAACAACGGAAAACATATGTTTCATCACACTACAAAAACTACATCTATAACTGCATTAAACCAAGAAAAATAACAATGAGAACCCAACAGAAACCTTTAACAGCATTTAAATGTCATGTAAGGCAATGAAAAATCCTATCACACAATACTTTAGATGGATAACACACAACACATTAGTCATTATTTATACAAAACTAATACATTATTATCTAAGTATTTTTTCACATCTGATGTTTCATGATTCATGTTAGCTGGCTGGCAATATATTGAAGTACACGCATTCATGTTTAAAGACATTGATATTTATTATATTTAGTAGGAGTGAAGCTCTCCACAAGCCCTGCATTATTTACTTACTTTCTACAGATGTAAACTTAAACTATTAACATTTCTAGTTTCATGTTCAGTTGTCATTTTTTTCTTTCCTCTGCTATTCCTTTTTCCTTTCTCCTTTATTTTCTTTTGTATGACCTCATTCTGAATTTTATTTAACCTTTTTACTAACTCAACTGTTATTTTCTGCTTATGAAAGTCTTTCCACTTTTATTGGTGTGTGAGACAAATCATGCTGTCCAAAATTAGAAATCCAAAACCTATAGCGCTGAGCTCTGAAATTTAACTGCTTTGAAAACTAAAATGAAAAAAAGGTGAATCAGAGAAGGTCAGGCAACCTTTTTTTTTTTTTTTTTTAATTACTTTTATTGCTGTTTGTGGTTTAAGTGACAAGTTCCAGAAATATTTATTCATTATAGTTAAAACACTTGCCTGGTATTTCAGTACTATAACCAACTGTACTGTACAAAAAATTGAGCAGGTCTTATAACTATGTGTGTTACATCCTCACTGCAGTCTTTGTTTATTTCTGTGAAATACTGCAGTATGTTGAGCTACAAAGTGCCATTTTTCATGAACAATATTTCATTGAGCACAATTTAGAAGCAGAAAGCAGGACATTTCCCTTTTGCATTTTTTGTGTAAATACAGTACTACAAAATGAGATATAGTTTAAGGCCACTGGAGGGTAATCCAGGTGTTGCATGAGTGTTTCTGCCAGAGTAGCATAGGATAAATGGGCATATTCATATGCCAATAAACAGTATGTCTGAGAATAAAACTATAAATTAGTTCCCATTTTCCCCAACACAATCTGGCAGAGCTTGTTTTTTCTTTAATATATATTTTTACTAACACTTCCATTAAACCAGCAATCTACAAGGATTTCACCACATTGTATTTTCTCCTAATACCATACAAATTTCTTCCATTCTTTACAATATATACTTATTTTGGAATTGTTGCCCGCCTGGGACCAAACCAATTGACTTTGATCTGCTCTATGTACTGGATCAGTTTAGATAAAAATCAATACATCTAAGTTAAAATTTTGGTTTTGTTCTATAAACAAATGCATTGCTCTCTATAAGTAAGAGGGGAGCAGCTACCCCAAAATTAACTGCCTTGAAGTCTTGTTCACAAGTGTCAGCACAGAGGATTGTGTGTTTGACCACTAGGTAGATATAGAATCAGCATTATTTCAGGTGTTAGACCAGCAGTCATTTGAGAGATGTGTGAGGGAACAAAGCCTTCAGTTTTCCAGGTGATCTATGACTCCATAGTTATGACCTTTGGGTAGTAACCAAAAGGATGAGATCACATATGCATATATGCATATATACATATGGTTGTAATTAGGTGTCATCTTAATCTTGCTGTTCCATGTTCCATTGTTCTATGACATAATAAGAAATGTAGAACTCTGGGAGTATCTTAGAGTAGAACCACTGCTTCAATTGATTGAAAGGCATCAGGTGAAATGGTTTGAGTATCTAGGGAGGAAATTCCCAGTGTCATCTCCCATGGTAGTTGGGCCAGCCATGGCCTATTGGGAAGAGACTATGGGGAGGACCTAGGACAGTCTGCAGAGATTATATATCACTTAGCTTATCGATGAACACCTAGGGAGTCAACAGAATGAACTGCAGATTGTTGCTGGGTACGGAATCTGATCTGTCATGCTCAACTTACTACAACCAGAACCCAGCCATAATGATGTGATCTAGAAATGGATGAATGTCATAGTTTATGCTCCAGTATATTTATTAATATAATATTCTTCTTACAGTTTCTTAGTTTGTCCACCCTACCTCTTTTATTATCAACTTTCCTTATTCTCTCCTCACTTTTCTCCATTCCTTCTTTCTTTACCTACACCCACCACCTCTCATTTCCATGCATATAAACCCCCTCCAGATCTTTACTATATATTTCTGACTACAGCCATTCTTTCTGTAATTACAGTATGTATCTGTTAGAAGAAAACAATAAACCTGTGCAGTCTGCTCATTAAGGATATTTAACATTCTACCTCCCTTCCTTTCCTACATCTCCGCAGGCCGTATACCCTCATGAATACTTCTATCCATTCCCTCGCCAGTACCTATTCCAGTAGTCTATGCATGGGTCCACAGCTCTCTACAAGAAGCTCTTTTGAAGATTCAGGGAGTAATTAATCCCTATAATCTGATGCTTGTGCCCTGTCTCCTACCCCTGTACTCATCCTGTTAAGTATGATCCCTTCACATGTTCTTGACATAACCCATCTCTTGTCTTCACTGTCTCTTTTGTCTTTAAGAATAGCCCCAGCTCCTGACATCCCTGGTAATGTTCCCCTTGTTATCTCATGAACCCCTCTACTGGCAGTCTCTTGGACTCCTTCTATCAAATTTATGCCCTGACCTTGTATGTGCTCCAGGACTTCAAAGACCACATAGGGTAAGGCATGATAAGAGCTTGGCAGAGTGGAAGCATTACCTGCTTGTTTCTGGCATCTATCCCCTTAAAAATACAACCCAACATTTTATTGTTTGCCCGCTGACCTTTCACCCTGCTCCTGGAGGGTCCAGTTGAGATGTAATGAATACACTGTAAGCCTGTTTTTTTTTTGCTCTATTGTCATCAGTTCAACTCCCCTCTCCCCCAAGTTTATATTTCAGACTATATTTGTTGTGGCTTAAACACAACATTTTATATTTGTCTACAGTGACCCCCAACTTCCACATTTCCCCAACATGGTCAATCTTTCCAAATCCTTCTATAAACTCTTCACCCTGTCTGCACTGCTACACCTTTGTATCACTTTTCTCAGAAATGTTTGAAACAAACACACTGAAGAGTAGCATCCCCATTACTTGTTCCTGCTGTAGTATTTATTTAGTCACTTATTACAAACATTCTCAATCTCACCACAACCCTTGTTGTCTTACCTTTCAGCTATAAAACACTCTAGTTACTTAGGCTTTGCTGTGCTCCCAACCTACACTCTTTTATCAGCAGCCACCTGTGCAGGATCAACTCAAAGGCCTTGGAGAGTCCAAGTAAACAAACCCCGGGATTCATGAAGCTTGCACCAGGCGCAGACATAGCGAAGGCGGTATAACGCCAAATATGGCCGCCGAGCGATTCAGGTACGATCCAATTCCACGTGCACTACCGGCGTACGCCAGAACTGTGCAGCCCTCGGCTTAGGTATGCTAATCACCCCATGTGCAGTGCCGCACCATGCAAATGAAGGTACATAGCGATTCATGAAGTGGTACAGGCGTAGAGTAAGCCCACAGAAATGTAAACCAAAAAAACACGGTTTACATTTTTCAAAACAGAACATTGGAGCTATGAAAGTGGACCAGACTCATGTATTACAAAGTTAACATATGCCAATGGCTAAATATACAGCCAATGGCATAAGAAAAGATGCAGAACACCTAAAAAACAACATTTAATGTCATGTCCACAGTAACTCAAAGTACAACCGCATGGCATGTGTGCGCAAACAGGAACACAAAGAAAATATATACAAATGTCATAAAATCGCAATGTAATACAAATCAGGATTTCACCATAATACTCAATGGTATGCATGGTATACCACAACCAAGCTGCAAGGGTTGCTAAGGGTCTGTGACAGTGTTTGGCGCGGTAACTATGAATTAGTAGTCAATACCATGCAAATGAGGCAGGTAATACTGAATCGTAAACGTCCCGCCGGATTAAGGATGTACCATATGGCGCAGTGCTACAACACCGAGGAGTGGCTCAGAGGTATACATGACATCAGCAGTGGGGTGTGCCACCGTAGCTGTAAGCACATTGGAGCAATGCAAATCTGGCCTGGCCATTGCTAAGCAAAGCCGCAGGACAGAGGTGGGGAGGTAGGTATAGCATTGTTTAGCTGAGAGCACATATGGTGCCCGAAAGCGCATGTGTACGGGGATGAAAACATGCCAGAAACCTGGTAAGTGGATGCACGTGCCACGCACTATAGCACAAACAGGAAGGTCAGGGGAAGAAAATAAGGAAATGCCGCAGTAGGGTAATTGGAGTACAACTGAGCAATTAACACATATTAACTCACAGCAGGCAATCGACAGCAGCTGACAAGTCTGCTCGCAGAAACCTGCAAAACAGGATAGGGGAGGTGTTGGATTACAAAGAAAGGAGAACTGTCATAGCAGAGCAAAACAAACCTGCAATAGGCCGACAAAATTTACGCAAGATTAGCCAGGTGTAGGAAAGTACAAATGAAAGCAGGCTGCTGGATGCATGCCAGAAAATGGTAGGTGAAACGTGAAGAAATGTAAAGGGAAGGTCAAGAGGTAATCCACGGCAGCCAAATGTAATTCAACACCAAAGGCACCACAATAGTAGTTCTTGTCGTAAAACACATAAGATACCCTGTAGCTACGATCGTACATACACACCCTATGACATCATCGGTGTTCACAGCACAATACTATAAAGTGTGAAAGCACCCCACACACACCTGTGTATTCCCAAACACTGCACCATAGGTGTAAACATATGGGAAACTTTTAAAATGTACATGTTGGGAGCTGCCATAGCTGTGATTCATCACCATGTGTTAGAGACTGACGGTATTGTGGAGGATGATGCTGACAACCACCGCAGGCCATGGAGGAGGAGAAGAGTGTTCAGACCAAGGGTAACCTACCAGGGGCTACATGATCTGGAGATAGTAGAGCATTACAGGGTGGACAGGGACATCTTACAACAAATAGTTGAGCTGTGCCAGCCACGCCTGAGATCCAGAAACAACAGAGGGGAACCCATCCCAGTGGACATGAAGGTATGTGTAAGCTTGCGAATACTAGCCACAGGTACCTTTCAAAGGCCAACTGGAGATATAATGGGGATCTCACAGGCATCAGCATCCAGGATACTACACCAGTTCCTGGATGCCATGTTACCACATGCCAATGAGCATATATACTTCCTCCAAACTCAGGAGGAGTTGGCCAGCAATATGCGTCACTTCCACCATGTGGCACACTACCCCGAGGTACTGGGTGCGATAGACTGCGCGCACATACATATCAAGTCACCACCCAGTGAGCATGGTAGGTGCTACATAAACCGCAAGGGATTCCACCCCATCAACTGCAAGGTCATGTGCAATGCCCAGGGCATTATCATGGATGTGTGTGCTGGCAGCCCTGGAAGCTACCATGACTCCCATATCTGGCATGCCTCACAGCTGTATCAGGTATTTGTCAGGGGGGACATCCTACATGGCCACCTTGTGGGGGATGCTGGCTATGCACTGGAGCCGTGGATGATGACTCCCATCAGAAATGCACACACACCCATGCAAGAACGCCATAATGAGGCACACGCACAAACCAGAATCATCATAGAGCATGTGTTCGGGATGCTGAAATCATGGTTCCATTGCTTGGACATATCTGGTGGAACCTTGCAGTACTCTCCAGGCACGTGTGCCCACATCTTCATAGTATGTGCCATGCTACATAATATGATCCTGCGGAAACAGCTGCAGCAGGGACAAAATGGTGAAGGCCCTCATAGCCCACCGCAATTGCCAAGGGCCCCACAGTCACAGAGGGACTCAGACCACGAACACCCTGTGCCAGCCCCAGTAGGCAGACAAAGGTGTGCCCAATATGCTTATGTCTTGGCAAAGAGGGAACGTATAGCACATACTCTGACATTGTAGGCCCCTACAGACTGACACACCTCTCCACGTGTACACACAGTAAAATGGATGGCACACACACATGACCACCTGTAAATTGTAATGTATAGGTAGGCTACTGTGTGAATCCTACATAGGCAGCCCTCAACCACTGTACACACAACAGCTATTGGAACAAGGACTGTCAACACCTGAACAGTACATGCACCTATCAGCATATGTTGGTACTGTGTGTATAGGTTCCTAGGTACATCGGTAGGTACACACCCGATTGTCAGAGGCCATACACCAATCAAGGCAAACAGTGTCTGCTGTCACCACAACATCGAGTAACCAACTGTCGCTCAGTGGAGCAGAGGCAATTGTGGGATCCCATGTGTGTAATCACTGTTCCCCACACACTCTGCACAGATTCCCTAGTGTGTTAATGAGGGGCTCCACATAATGTAATCATGGATGTCGTGTCAAGACATGGGATGTACCATTGACAGGTATCTGTCACCCCAGCATGCTCCACCTATGGTTGTTTGAAGGAGTAGCACATTATAGTGTGTGGCTCACTGTGATATACATACCCAATGCTGGAGCACATCCATTAAGCATCACATGGACATACCATTAATAGGACTCATCCATATGTAAACTAACTGAGTTACCCATGTGATTGCAGTATGGAGTAACAGCTGTAGTACAGTCCACATACAAAATGCCATAACACGTGTACAAATCCCAGATGCCCAAGTGGTAAATGCAGTGACCGTCGTGCATGTTCCCGGTCCCACGTCCTGCAAGGGATGTAACGTAATCCCGAAGGCACAGATAATGCATGTCGGATGCAGGTCATCAGATCATGTTTAGCACACATTAGTGGGCATATGCATTGCCCAGTGCTGGTAAGCGTCGATTAAATATGACTATACGGATATGCACGAAACAGGGCTAAGCTTCTCTGAATATCACGCAGATCACAGTCAATGATGTCCAGAACAGGTGAAACCAGCATTATTTACCCCTGTACTAATAGTGCCTGCTCTGAAGGGTAAAACAACCACTGCCAGGAGTAGAATACGCAATCATGTACACAATCACCTAACACTATGGTAACCAAGATGTACCTATGGCAAGTGTGTAATGTGACAGGTTCAAACACAAACTTGCGGAGTCCAGGAAACAGTATACACCGACAAGTACACAATGAAAGGTGTATTCTGCCTGTCAACGGATTCACCAAAATCTGCAAATATATAGATAGGTCAACGACATGTACACAACCATGGAGGTACAAATAAATAGGATACTGCCAACTATGGAATGTGTCACATACCGACACGTGTAACCACGAGGCTGAAAGACCAAAAGAACACAGTACCAGAACACTAGAACCGTGAGTAATATTATCACGATATGAAGGGACATTTAGTTACCGCTGCCAGTGTTGCGGTCCACGTAGGTACTGTGTTCAACTGTGTTTGTGATTGCCGTAGTCTGTGTATGTATGTGTTGAGGGTGCCGTGTGTGTTTCCGTGTGACTGTAATGTGTGTGTGTGTGTCTGCATTGTGTGTCTGTTAGTGCAAACTCAGAGGTAGATCATTACAGGAGGTGTGGTTATAGCTAGCCATAGGCATACGGTTACCACCTGTCCCACATTAGGAGGGACAGCCCCTCCCTGGGCAGTTGTATCCTGACATAAAACATTAAAAAGGGCAAATTCCGAGATTGATGGACATAATTATATTCCATATATTATGTAATAGTTGCATTAAATAGTTATGCCTGTATGTAAGAAACGTAAATGTTACATGCAATATGATAAGTAGCCAAAGTCCTACAAGAATAAGTATGTATTCATGATAAAAGTATGTGCTATCCTGTGTATTGACCATGGGTCTGTGTCGGCCTGTAAACACCAATGTGTGTCCCGCAAATGTCCCACTATGGCCATTTGAAAAGGTGGCAACTCATGCAAAGAGGTTCAGTTACCAACACAACTGCAATGAGTGCAAATATCTGGGGCAGAAATACACGGGACAGCTGTCATTTAGTAACATTCCTTTACATATCGCTGTATTTCTGGAGGTATGGAAGTATCAAACTCACCTGCATACTATATAGAAACCAATTAACAATGGCCCAATGTATATGCCCGTAACAAAAGTCTACTAACTGATAGGTCTTAAATTAGTGAAGGAGCCCACACACATATATGGAATATGTAGAAATGCAAGCCCCACAAACCTGTATATGCTACGTACACCCACCTACATCCCCCATACATGAAACTATAGCAATACAGACTGTAATAACAGCACAAACATCCACTCACTCAATTACATCTGCAGAAGCATTAACATACCTTGTGAGAGACACATTTTTAAAGGTGCCATATGAAATCGTAGCCATTGTATAATGGAATAGACGGCGATGTTACAGGTTTTGTTTGCAATAGTCCCTTATCAGACAGTTGAGATGACAGGTACACTCACATGTAAAACCACATACTCTAGCCATCACACACAATCCACGGGGGACATGAATCCAAAATATCCATGTCTCTACACATAGCAGTTGCAATTACACACAACAAAACACTTACAGAGTTCCAAAGTCTTGGTCCGGCATCAGTTGCTGTCACTTCTTCCCTGATGTCAGTGCGCCAGGGGTATATAAGAGGCATCCGATGCCATTTTCTTCAGTTTTTCTTGCCGTGCGGAGCCCGAAGTAGAAGCAGTTCACAAGTGCCGGTCGGCCGACTCCTGAGATTTTCAAATCGAATTTCAGACCGAAGTCTTCAATAAAGCTAAGTACCCCATTGGTGAACCTTTTCTTGCCTCAGTCCGATGTCAGAAAAAGTTAACAATTGCATTTCTTGTGGGAAGCAAATACCTCATAAGGACTTTCATTCTTATTGTATTCCTTGCCTAGGCCCTGACCACGGCGTCACTGGTTGTCGGTTTTATGCTAGGTTTAATAAACGAACTATCAAATGTTGGTTTGATTTCGCCCGACATTACTTTGGTAGGAAATTTAATTATACCATGCCGTTAGAGCAACCAACGACCGGCATGCATAAAAAAACGCAAGGATAAGGACAGGCAGCCTAGACCCAAACCAGACTCCGAGGCCTCTGCTGGGCCTGTCGCCAGTTCTCTGGTCTTCAGTGAGGTGTCTACACAGCCCCTGATGACTGCTGATTTAGAACCACAGACGGCTTCTGATTCACAAGCAGAGAGTACTAGGCTGCTGTAGCCTTCTTCATTAGACCCTTCCGACTCCAGAGCAGAAGGAGATTCCGGTGCAGTAGAAATGCCTTCGGTTGCAGACCATTAAATCTTACGCTAAGCTAAAAACTCCATTAAAAACAAAAAAGACTGTACATCAGTCTCCAGTGCAAGGCCCCATGCCTAAGAAACAGATGCTTAAGATGGCTGAAGATTTAATTACCCTAATCAGGGGTTCCCATCCCCCTCCTGATAAAAGGCCAAGACAAGAGGAGGATTATGCTTCCTCTGACCAGGTTTCCATTTCCTCAGATACCTCAGAGGAACAGGAATACTCTTTTCCCCCTTATGAAGATTCTGATGATGAAGAGTCTATTCCCTCAGCATCTTCTCCAGAAGACTACTCCTTTGGGGAAACTTTACATACCATTAGGGAACATTTTCACTGGGAAGGCCAGGATTACTCTGATTTTAAGAAAAGGCTCCGAGAGTTCCTTTTACTTCCCCAGCACAGGCCACTTGCTATCCCTCCTGTGTTAGACATTGTGGATGATGTTTACTTAGAATCTAGTCTTAACCCAGACTCTCTACCTCCTGCTCCAGCCAAACCAGACAGATACTACAGAGTCCCTGACTCACACAAATTCCTATATAAAAGCCCTGTTGCTGACCCAGAATCTATTTCCCAGGGTCCCAAAGGGGTTAAGGCCTCTATTGCTAAAAATCCTGTTCCCTCTGAAAGGGATTCCAGAGCACTAGATAGATGGGGGAAGAAGGTATACACCTCAGCTACTCTAGCTATGAGAGCCTTGAATTGCCAGTTTCACATGCTGAAATATCAGCAATTCCTAATGTCTCAATTAGAACAAAAAATGAGCACACATTCAGAGCAGCCTGATTTTAAGGAAATGCAGGATCTGTTACATGCAGCTGAACAGCTGGGCAAACATACTTTACAATATGGATTTGATTCATTGGAAGCTTCCTGTGGAGCAGCAGTGACTGGGTCTGTCATACGTAGGCATGCTTGGTTAAAAGAGCAAACCCTACCTGATCATGTTAAAGCAAAGTTATTGGATGCACCTTTACAACAGGATGTTTTATTTGGTGTAAAAGCAGAAGAGGTTTTAAAGAAAATGGAGGATAAGGCAAAATCTATGCAGACGGTTAAGGACTTTTTACAGGTTCAACCCCCTCGCTTCAGCAGAAATTGGCCAACAAAAAACTGGTTCTTTCCAGCATCTGACAGACCAGAGAGGGGCAAATACAGATGCCCAAGGGGCAGAGGTCAGTCACAGGGCCCTTACACACCTCGCCAATGGGGTGCCGCTGCGCAGAAAGGAGGTAAAGACAGGCCTCAAACTAACAGAAGACAAACACAATGACTTAATCCTCAAACTGCCAAGCAAATCTCTCTTGGCAGCTCCCTCGGGAGGAAAATTAGCTCTTTTTGCAGACAACTGGCACATCATCACAAAAGACAAATGGGTCCTAAACATTGTTTCACAAGGATACAAATTCCACTTTCACACCTTGCCAAGGATAAAAGGAATGCCAAACCTGCCACCAAATCAATGGGCAGAGGCACAAAAACAAATTACAGCTCTCATGAACATGACAGCCATTCAACAGGTACCTACACAGGAGCAAGGACAAGGATTTTACTCAAGACTCTTTCTAGTCCCCAGAAAGGACAAAGCCTGGAGACCCATTCTGGACCTTTCAATTCTAAACACCTATCTCCAAGTACCCAAATTCAAGATGCTAACACTACAGCAGCTTCTTCCCATGCTGGGCAAGAAGGCTTGGCTAGTAACACTGGATCTCAAGGAGGCATACCTGCATGTCCCTATCAGATAAAATTGCAGAAGATGCCTCCATTTCATTGCAGGTTCAACTCATTATCAATCCTCTGCACTGCCCTTTGGCTTATCTACTGCACTCAGGGTCTTCACAGAATGCCTGGCACCAGTAATTGCATACTGCAGACAAAGAGGAATTCAGATATACCCATACCTGGACGACTGCCTTATTCAAGCAGAAATCAAGGACATTCTTTTAAAGCATCTGGCGTTTGTCAAACACCTTTTAAGTTTCCTAGGGTACACAGTAAATGAAAAGAAATCAAAACTAGTGCCGTCATAGAACATAACATTCCTGGGTGGTAGCTTGAACACAACGGCCCAGATGGCTTACCTCATGCCAGACAAAGCAACAACAGCTGACTCAATACTTCAAAATGATGGCAACAAAGACCCAACTCCCTGCAAGAAAAAAATCTGCAGGCCTTGGGATTCATGGCATCTTGCATACTCCTAATACCATTTGTAAAACTGCATATGAGGAAATTACAATGGTACCTGAAGAGCGTATGGACACAGCACAGCCACAGCTTGGAAACAATGATACCACTCATTCCCTGCCTTCAACAGGAGTTTCTATGGTGGGCACAGGCATGTCACCCCAACAAGGGTCAGCCTTTTACCTTGCCCGCAGCCAGGAAAACTAAAACAACAGATGCATTGGACTATGCCTGGGGAGCACACATGGCAGGACAGTGCATTCAGGGCAAATGAGATACAGATCAAAGGTATCTGCATATCAATCAAAAAGAAATGCTAGCTGTACAGAATGCCCTAACAGCTTTCAAGAACCTCTTACATCCAGGACAACTCCTAATAAAGATGGACAACACCACAGTAATGTGGTACATAAACAAGCAAGGGGGCACACACTCCTACCCCCTATGCAGGCAAGCAATGACTTGTGGAGCACAGCACTGACTTACCAAGTTCAACTACAAACACAATTCCTGCCAGGAAAGAAAAACACATTGGCAGACGACCTAAGCAGAAACATCATGGATCCCCACGAGTGGAAACTGGATCCACAAGTATTTGCAATGATAACTCAAAAATGGGGACACCCAGACATAGATCTGTTTGCCAACCCCCAAAACTACCAACTTCGAAAATTTTGCACAAGGACATTCCACCCACTAGCTTGGAAAGTGGATGCCCTCTCATTCAGTTGGAAAACATTAACAGTGTATGCTTTTCCTCCACTGCCTCTACTAGCAAAGGTGCTGCTGAAAGTCAGATTAGAGACACCACAAATGATACTCATTGCTCCAGACTGGCCATGCCAGCACTGGTATCCAATACTAAGGAACATGGCCCATGGCCCACCATGGATTTTACCACATATTCCTCACCTGCTCACTCAGCAAAACAATCAGATTCTACACAGCCAGCTCAAGACTTTAAATCTGGCTGCATGGCAAATTACCTAAACAACCAGCCAACACCTCTATCTAAAGCTGTTATGGATGTCATTCTGTAGGCCAGGAGGCCCAGCACCAGGAAAACCTATTCAGACAAATGGAAAAGAATTTGCACCTGGAACCAGTCTAAAGGCCAAACTCCACTTGCTCCAAACATTCCTCAGATTCCACAATATTTAACTGAGATGTTGCACAAAGGACTTTATTTTTCATCTATCAAGATCCACGCCTCAGTGATTTCAGCTCACTACAACACAGATCCTCCTTTATTTTCACATCCACTCCTAAGACAGTACCTCAGAGGGGCTAAGAACATAAGACCGCCCAGGAGAGCACCAACTTGTGATCTCAACTTTGTTCTGGAAAAGCTTACACTACCGCCCTTTGAACCAGCTACTTCAACTGATTTAAAGTTTCTTTCATGGAAAACTACCCTTCTACTGGCAATAACTTCAGCTAGAAGAATCTCAGAACTACAAGCCCTAATGGCATTGGAGCCTTTCCTCATTTTTCATCAGGACAGAGTCGCTCTATGGACTAACCTTTCCTTTATGCCAGAGGTGGTATCCAGTGTGGCCCTAAACCAAACCATTCATTTACCCACCTTTTTTCCAAACCCCCAGAACAAAGGAAAAAGACTCCTGCACTCTTTGGACATTCACAGGCAATTACATTACTACTTGGATAAAACTAAGGCTTTCAGAAAATCTGACCAGCTCTTTGTATCCTATGCTTCAGGATCACAAGGAAAAGCTATCTCAAAACAGACCATTTCAAAATGGATAGGACATTGTATACGTTTCTGTTACACACATCATGGGAAACTGGTACCTACTAGCATTAGGTCCCACTCCACCAGGGCTACAGCTACATCAACAGCCTTTCTCAGGGGGGTACCAACCAAGGATATTTTGGAAGCTGCAACTTGGAGTTCAGTGCACACCTTCACCAAGCACTATCACTTACCTCTATACTCTAAGACTAGAGCTGGCTTTGCCACTGCAGTTCTGCAGGGCCTACTAGCTTCTCCAAACCCTGTTTAACTCCACCACCCAGCCTTAGCTTTGGGATTCAACCCAAGTGTGATGACTGCAGCAGTGCAACACGATTAACATAGTACAATTTTGTACCTACCATAAATGTAGATGTTCGAGTGTTCACACTGCTGCAGTCTGGGTTACCCTCACTCCACCCCCTCTGAACTAGCTGAGCCTTTCTACAACTTTCTAGCCGATACAACCTTTGTAGAGTATTTGCTTGTAATTGAAGGTATTCTTTGTATTTTCTTTACATGTTTCATTGGCAATATGTATTGCCCTCCTACTAGGGGGCACCTGACATCTGGGGCAAGAAAAACTGAAGAAAATGGCGTTGGATGCCTCTTATATACCCCAGGCACACTGACGTCAGGGAAGAAGCAACAGCAACCAACACCAGACCAAGACTTTGGAACTCTGGCCGACTGTGGGACTGTCTGATGGCAGGAAAACCCAAGTGTGATGACTGCAGCAGTGTGAACACTCGGACATCTACATTTATGGTAGGTACAAAACTGTACTTTCTGGTCCACATGGTGTATCACAGGGATGCATGCTTACTACCATGATTGTGTGAACTGCATGGCTACTGATATGACACCTGCTTACTGTTGTGTGCAACCCAGGGAGGTATGCTAACTAACACTATTAATGTCTGAGCTGCATGCCGTCAGCTGTATCACATGCATGCTGCATGCCATATGTCAAATCACATGCATGGTGTGTGTGTGTGTGTGTGTGTGTGTGTGTGTGTGTGTGTGTGTGTGTGTGTGTGTGTGTGTGTGTGTGTGTGTGTGTGTGTGTGTGTGTGTGTGTGTGTGTCTGTGTGTGTGTGTGTGTGTGTCTGTGTGTCTGTGTGTGTGTGTGTGTGTGTGTGTGTGTGTGTGTGTGTGTGTGTCTGTGTGTGTGTGTGTGTGTGTGTGTGTGTGTGTGTATGTGTGTGTGTGTGTGTGTGTGTGTGTGTGTGTGTGTGTGTCTATTGCAATTTAGAGTCTTTCTTTGCATTCATAGGTGATGTAGGTGCATTACCCTCCTGCGGTCCATCTGATGTTAGTGTCCCCACAGATACTAGCAGTGATGAACATATGCATGAGGTACAGGCAGGGTTGTCAGGGGCTGAATCTGTGCCAATGGTTGCCATCCCAGCTATGTCTTCCTCTTCCCCACACACAGTTCTGCTGCCAATACATACCGCATCACCAGTGGCCATAGAGGAAGGACAGTCAGTGTCTGTCAGCGTGGAACAGGAACGTGTGGTGGCTACAGAAAGGGTGTCTCCACACCATTGTGTCAGTGTAATGACTGTAGATGTGCCACGCAGGCATGTGGCCAGTGCTGCTCGTAGGAGGACCTCTGGCAGACATGCACCTGCAGGACAGAGCGCAGCAGCTGGTGTCACCAGACGCATGTTCCAGACTGTAATGGTGGCACAGGCATGTGCTGAATGGCAGAACAGAGAAGGGCAGACGCTGCAGAGGGCTGCTATCCGTACTCTAAACGACAACATCCAGGCATTGGAAAATGCTCAACAGCAGATTGTTGATGTTCTGGACAGGCGATTGGGTGACATGGTCAGAATCCTTGACTGTGGCATGGCAATCCACGAGCGTGAGCTGTCTGTGCTGGAACATCTGGTAGGAGTGAGGTGTAGGCCATGTGGACGTAAGCCAGCTACACCACCTAGTGCAGGTCAACGTGAGTGTGCCACCTCACATGCCCACTCTCATAGTGCCGGTAGCAGTAGCAGTGCAGCTGGTGCTGCGTTGTCCACACCATTACACAGCAGGCCACGTGGACGTGGGCATGGCCCTGGACGTTCCCAGTGGGGACACGGTTCCAGTGGACATATGTCGTCGGACAGTAGCCAATCTGTACCTCCGCCTGGTAGTGCCTGTGCAACCCCTGGCAGGCACAGGTCACGTGACCATGGCCGGACACAGTGAGCTGTACATCCTGGTCTGTACAATCTGGAGCTGTCAATAATACCCCTGTGTAGGCCTCACAAAAGGCAGAACTGTGTGCACAAATACACGCACACGGCAAAAACATCTGTAGGGCACCGCAACACCCACATGCATAATGACCATACATGTCCAATCAGATAACTGGCCCTTACCCACACACATGATGTCATCCATTGGTGCAGCCTATGCCCCTGGCAGACATTATCACCCTGTGCATATGATGAAGCCTGTGCCGCATCCCTGTCATCTACACCATTGGTGCAGGGATATGCTCAAATGGTCTGATGCACAGGGTGAACAGAATAGTGAGAGAAGTGTATATTACATTAGTTGTGCACTGTTGACACGCACCAGACATACCATGTAGTACAGGTTTATCATGCATTGTTATATGTTCACAGTATGTGTCTTGGTAACAACAGTAACAGCATGTTGGTAATGATGCCCTGGTTCCCTCCTTATGATCTACTTGCATGTGCCAACAAGTAGCAGTGTTTGCAGTTTCCCATGTGTAAATGTGGAGTACTCACAAGCACGTATGGCAATATCAGCATGCTATACGTAGCCTCAACCTGACTGTTGGAAAGGCTAACATACCACAGATGTCTGCACATCTACTGATACAGAAGCATGTGGGCTATTTAATAGGCTACAGTGGCTAGAGACGTGACATCCATACCAGGTCACATCACAGGTATGTTGACATGGTGCGGGGGTGTACACAGTGGTCCAGCCGATGATAACGTTAGAGGCCACTTGATAGCATGAGGCCTCACTGTGTAGCAGTAATACCCTGTCACATTACAGGAACATGCCCACACTCACGGGGTCAACAACACTATAACACACACTCCATAGTGTTGAGGTGAGGATCCCTGCCTATGTGGTAATCACCCTCACAGTACTGTGCACCCACATGACGCGACACAGAGAATGAACATGTACAGGTAGCCAGTAAGGCTGAGACCGATGGCATCAACAGGGTAGTAGACTGCATCACCATGAGGGGTTAGGGATCCTGTCTGTTCTGTATGGTAGCATACACCCTCACTCCATGCACCAGACAGCCATACATACACACACACACACACACACACACACACACACACACACACACACACACACACACACACACACACACACACTGTGGTGTCCACAAATGTCATTCACATACAGATAGCTGACATGTGTGTGATACACACACCACCCCTGCCTACATCATGCTTTCCACACTGCAGTATGTACAGATCTCTACAACAGTGTACAGGGGTGTGTAACAATTGGGATGTATTCCCCACCATATGTGGCATATATGGTCACACAAGCAAACACACATGGCAGTACTGTGAATGATACACCTGCTATATGATGATACGTCTGACAGACATGCAGCAGCATTGGCTGCATTATGTGTACCAATGCTACCTCCGGCAATTGTGCTGCTATATGCACATGGGAGGATGTAAGTGTTACAGGTGTCAAGTGACTTACAGTCAGTAACACCCGACTGCTGTGTAGGTTTTATGTCTTCACCGTCAAGTAACAGTAACATAGCATACTGTTTGCACATGTAATGGTAGGATGGTGTGTGACACACCTGTCAGCCATCCCCGGCAAACATCCATCTGCAAAGGTGGATCACCACTTTATGTACACACATCCATCCATACCTGATGTACATCCTACTGTACTGTCAGTATTTCACCATATACAGGTGTCAATGATGGAGCTGCATTGCAACTGCATGTTGTAGTTAGGCACAGATGTGTTACATACATCAGCTACTGCACATGCATGGTAGCTGCATACACACCACTAAATGTACATGTATGTTGGTCCTACATGCCTGCATGTAGCCATGTTTGTATGCATTGCAATTGGTGGACATGTGTGATGACATACATAACACATGGACTGCTGTATGATATGATGGGTGTCATGGGTAACTAGTACAGAGGGAATGTGTCCTTGGTCAACATTGCTACCTCATGTACTGTTAGCATTCAACAGCCGTGGACCTGCCTCCCATTTGCATGCGTGTGATTGCTGTAGCCACTTGTCTGCACGGAGGACAGCAAAAGCTATGCTATGTACATATGTGTTGTGTGTGTGTGTGTGTGTGTGTGTGTGTGTGTGTGTGTGTGTGTGTGTGTGTGTGTGGTCCATGCACATATCCACTGCGATTACATGTATGTCATATCCAAACATGTGTGTTCTTTGGTGTACAGCGATAGTCATCTGTCACAGCTGTGTAAGACCCAGGGCCCCTGTTATGTGTAGAGCTGACCTGGTTATGTACAGTGATGCATTGCATAACACATGATGGAACCCTGTCAGTACATCTGTAGTCGGCACAGTTGCTGTAGACCTATGTACAGTCCACTGGTCATGAGTCACATGGTGTTGTGGTAATGTATGGCTGTGTGTTGCTGGTCCAACGACATGGTGATGTCTGAGGGCTACATAGTAGACTGCAGTGTTTACCTCTGTGATCTGCACCTGAGACATCTGTGATGGCTCCTGAGTGTGTACTGGTCAGTACATGTGAGTGGCCTTCATGTACGTGGGGAGAGTAACACCATACTGTGCCCTTCCGTATTTAGAATCCGTGTGCATGCAAGATGGCCCTTTGCAACTGCTAAGTGTGTGAGCATGCCCAGTACGCCGTTGTGTAGATGGACACACAGTACATTCCAAACTGTGCCCTTCCATGTTTAGAATCCGTGCGCATGCAAGATGGCCCTTTGCAACTGCTAAGTGTGTGAGCATGCCCAGTATGCCATTGTGTAGATGGACACACAGTACATTCCAAACTGTGCCCTTCCGTGTTTAGAATCCATGTGCATGCAAGACGGCTCTTTGCAACTGCTAAGTGTGTGAGCATGCCCAGTACGCCGTTGTGTAGATGGACACACAGTACATTCCAAACGGACGTGTGATACTAAAGTGTGTGAGCATGCCCAGTGACACCTTGTGTTGGTGATGTGCCTCTGTGTATGGGCATGGCCATTGACATGCTGTATAGCAATGGTGGTCATCCAGGCAACAGATGTCCATTTTCCATGTCAGGATGGATGCCTACATTAAACACACTGGTTGACTGTCTTGAAGGGTGTACTGTCTGTGGCACGTCCCGTATCTATGTAGTGTTGTAATAGTGCTCCGTAGATAGGCAGTTGTCCCACTCACACCACTGCCATGTGTTTGTCTACGTCTACCTTGGGACAGTAATATGCTTTTAGACTGCTCACTCTCTGTACATTCCCTATCGGCATCTTTGCCTTTGCGGATGATGTCATCCACCTAGAAGTATGCCTCTGGGAGTGCTGTGTTTCAGTAATCTCGGTAGTGCATTCTGTAACTGCGTAATGCTGTAGTGTGATAAGGTAGTTAGGTGTATGTTCGACTCCCAGCCCTGCCAAGTGTGGGCCTCTGTGTGTGTGTGTGTGTGTGTGTGTGTGTGTGTGTTTCTGGCTGCCTGGGGACAGAGTAATGCTTTTAGATGGCTCACTCCACATACATTCCCTATCGGCGTCTTTGCCTTTGCGGATGATGTCATCCACCTAGAAGAATGCCTCTGGGAGTGCTGTGTTCTAATAATCTCGATAGTGCATTCTGTAAATGCGTAATTCTGTAGTGTGATAAGGTAGTTAGGTGTATGTTCGACTCCCAGTCCTGCCAAGTGTGTGTCTGTGTGTGTTTCCAGCTGCCTGGGACAGAATAATGCTATTAGATGGTTCACTCCACATACATTCCCTATCAGCATCTTTGCATTTGCGGATGATGTCATCCACCTAGAAGTATGCCTCTGGGAGTGCTGTGTACCAGTAATCTCGATAGCACGTTCTGTAACTGCACAATGCTGTAGTGTGATAAGGTAGTTAGGTGTATGTTCAACTCCCAGCCCTGCCAAGTGTGTGTGTGTGTTTCCAGCCGCCAGGGGACAGAGTAATGCTTTTAGATGGCTCACACCACATACATTCCCTATCGGCGTATTTGCCTTTGCGGATGATGTCATCCACCTAGAAGTATGCCTCTGGGAGTGCTGTGTGCCAGTAATCTCGATAGTGTGTTCTGTAACTGCATAATGCTGTAGTGTGATAAGGTAATTATGTGTATGTTCGACTCCCAGCCCTGCCAAGTGTGTGTATGTGTGTGTTTCCAGCTGCCAGGGGAGAGAGTAATGCTTTTAGATGGCTCACTCCACATACATTCCCTATTGGCATCTTTGCCTTTGCGGATGATGTCATCCACCTAGATGTATGCCTGTGGGAGTGCAGTGATGCCAGAACTCAGTAGCGTGTTCTGTTACTGCATAATACTGTAATGTGGCAGACTAGACAGGTAGGTGCTCGATTCCAAGGCATGGCAAGTGTGTGTGCTTGGCAGTTATACCGTATGTGTTGGTATCTGTGGGTGGCTAGCTGTGGGATGTGTTCAGTTTGCTTTGTTGTTGACCTATATAGTGTCCACAGCCCACATATTCTGCCAAGACACTGGGTTGTCAACACATACATTCGCCAATAGGTCTGGTGAGTAACTGTCAGCAGCCCTACTCTTACCCTTGATATGGTCTGACCCATGTGACGCAACATAACACACGTGCCTTGATAGTAACAACACTACATGATGCAAGTGGCACATGTAGTTTCCTTTTCATTCCTGTCTAATGCATTGCTGTCATGTGGTCCGCTGTTGTGATATAAATGCCATATCTACATATGTGTGTACATGTATATGTGTGTATATATATATATATATATATATATATATATATATATATATATATGTCCATGTATATATGTATGCAAATAATATATATGATATATGTAGATGTAGAAGTGGACATAGATGTGAACATATGTCTGGGGACATCAGCACTATTGAATGTTTGTGCTGGATGATCTGTACGTAATAACCTGGGATCTATGTATATTTGCCATGGTGTGGTGGTAATGCACATCGTCTGTAGTGTGCAGGGCCACGGGTTGTAGTCGTGTAGACACCAGTTATTTTGTTGCTGGGAAGACCATGGGACATCGAATATGGTGATGGTAAGGCACCTGTTGCCAGTTGTGTATGGATCTGAGCGACACTAAGCAGTGGTTAATAATTTGGAGGTTCGGTATGGTTCATATAACTATTCATTAGAAGACTATACTATGCAGATGAGGTTGACTATGGTGTATCACATTTATCACCAGGGTGTGCTGCTGGCCCCTGGAGTGTATGTGTGTAGTTAGCCAGGTGCAGGTCTCGAATATAGTTGACAGCATGGGAGGGGGGGTCAGGCATACTGTACGTACATTGCAGAACTGTGCCTCGGGAGTGCTCCTGCCTTAGCACACCTAAGATAGGGGTGGGTCTATACCTGCCTGGTGACATTGGGAGGGATGACAACAATGGTAGGGTAGTCATGGTGTACAGGCTGCACAAACAGGTGTTGATCAGCACAATCAGCAAATGACATGGCCAGCCTACACATGAACAGTACGTTAATGCAAGCAAGCAGCATACACACAGGTTTTGTCCACACTCTACACCACCGGTGTATACCTGCAGGGACATTTCACGACACAGTCCAACCAAATGACACGGGCTGCAGCAGGCAACATATACCAACATGTGCAGGAGACTGGGGCAGTGAGGATGTGTATGCTGCCGAACAACCCTTACTGGGATGACATAAGACTTTATAGACCGAGGGTGACTTACCAGGGGCTACATGGGCTGGGGATGTTGGAGCACTATGGAGTGGACAGAGACCTCCTACAGCAGCTTGTTGACCTGTGCCTGCCACACCTGACACATCAAACAGCCCAAGGGAAACGCATCACAGTGGATACCATGGGATGTGTTGGCCTAGATGTACTAGCCACAGGTACCTCACACAGCACAACTGGGGATATCATGGGTATCTCTCAGGCATCTGCATCCAGAGTATTGCACCAGTTCACAGATGCCATGTCAATACATGCTAGTGAGCACGTACATGTCCTCAACACACGTGATTAGTGGACCAGCAATATGCATCTTTTCAACCACATGGATGACTACCCTGGGGTACTGGGTGCTATAGCCTGCACAGGTAGCACCACCCGGGGAGCGGGGTAGGGCCTACAGTCACTGCAGGGGCATAGCCTCCAACAGCTAGGCCAGGACATGAGATTGAATGTGTGTGCTGTCTGCCCTGGAAGCTATGATGTGTCAGATATATGGCTTCTGACACAGCTGTAGCACACCAATGCCTATATGGACATCCCCTACAGTCTCCTAGCAGGGGATGCTAGGTAAACACTGGTGTAGTGGCTGATGACACCCATCAGCAATGCACACACACCTGAACACTCACACCATACTGAGGCAGATGCACAGGCAAGACATATACTTGTGCATGTGTTTGGGATGCTCGGTTCACAGTTCTGGTATCCAGACACATCTGTTGGAGCTCTGCAGTATTCACAAACTACATGCATACAAGTTGTTATGGTATTTGCTATGCTACACAATGTTATCCTGCAGTAACAGTTGCAGCAGGAACAGCATGGGGCAGGACCACACAGCCCAACATCACTGCCAAGGCCTGTACAGGCACAGTGTGACTTGGTGAAGGAACTACCTGAGTAGGACACAGTCGGCGAAAGCCCATGCACAGTATGACCTGCTCTTGGCCAAGAGGCAACACAAGGTATATGCACTGACACAGTAGGTACCCACAGATTTTCCCCTCTTTGACCCGCACACAGTACAATAGATGCCAAACATGACAGTACCTAAACTCAGCCATGTATAGGAGGTGCCTGTGTGCATCCGACATAGGCAGCACTTCAGCACTGTCCTCAAGTCCGGAACACACCCAGGGTATGTCTATTGACCTAACAAGTGGCAGTTGTATTAGAATGTGTAGTTACCCATTGCTATGGTATGTATGTGAGCATACAAGTGACTGTGGTGGCCAAAAGTTAGGGCAGCAGACAGTACACATCCATAGTGGCACCATGACCTCTGTAGCACATACGGGGGTCACAATAGTAGCCTGTAGTACACAGGGTGTCCTAACCCACTGCAGATTATGGGCTGACCATCATGTGTGTCCATACAGCCCACACACATTCCATGCAGCTGGACAGATGTGGACCAATACAGACAAATGATATACGATGGCCTATGGATATGCCCAATGAATGACCCCAACCCCCTATGACACACACAGATGACAGCAGGCCAGGCAGTTTGATGTAGGTTGTGTAAGCTAGGACATCCAATACCACTGTGCTGGTAATTAAAGCTGGGAACTGATGTACCCTGGTATCCCTCCAACCAGCAATTTAGGTAGGTCCACATACTGACATGGAGTACCCGGCATACCAGTACAGTAGCGGCAGATGTGTACAACTGTTGGCTGTGCCCCCCCCGGTCACACCTACACATGTGAGAGTCATGTGCACCACCCACGGTGCTGTGTAGGACTGTGGTTGTGGTTGCATGTCCCCCCATGCTAAGCAGACATGTAGCAACTGTCAATTCCACATGACCATTAGCTACCTGCAGACACAGCATGACACCTGTCTGTGTAGAATGGAGGGGTCAGCAACACAGTACTAACTATCTGGACATGTGACACATGCAATACAGTTGACCGTACTTTGCATGCCCACACACATGATGGTAAGATGGTATTGTCGGTCGACAACATGCGTAACAGTCATACTGGGCATGCTCACACACTGAAACACAGGACGGCCAGGCATGCATACACCAGTGGTCCGGACATATCTGCCAGTACATTGCTATACTGTTGGATGTCTGCACTGTATGGTGTGTGTTTGTGGTCTATTGTCTGTACATATGCCATGGTCTATTGTTAATTCACATGAGCTATGTGCACAGGGTACTTCTACCATCACATGTATAGGGCCGTTCTTTGTTTGCGGACAGGCCGACACCTTTGGATACAGACTGGGTTAAGGCACAGTCCAGCAGGTGGAAGCTGTTGTGCATGGGTTTGCACAGTGTTAAGCACTGCTGACCTCTGGTCACACCACCTTATACACGTTTAGACTCCACATTTTTTTGACAGTGCACTACTGGCATACTGGTAGACAACACGCTTACAGCCACTCACTCTCCGACATTTCCGCTTACATTTGTCACTCACGCTGGGTGTGTGCGATCCCTTGTGATGCGTATTACATCGGACTACATGACTACAGTATCGGGTATGTGTAACCATTTTGCGATGGCGGGCGTTCGACTGTACGGACTCGGCGGCCTGTCCAGTGATGTAATCATATTAAATGCGTGTTCCTCATATGATCTGCTCCCATCTGCCTGATACATGGGAACCGATACTCTGCAATGCTGACATGTGACTTGAGTTTGTTAACGCAGCTGTCTGCTGAGTCATGCTACCGCATACCTACTGCACGTTGACCACCTTTCAGATTGCATGACGGGAGACGGTAGGAGTGACACCTTTCCCACTTTGCATGGGACAGTCCCTCATCACACATATCTCATGTGACAATACCAGAACTCTCCACCAATCGGGAACACATTTCTGCAGAATCAGGGACAGGTCAAGAAAAATCAGGGACACTTTTACAAAAGTAGTGCTATTAACTTGACACATTGACAGAATCAGAGCATATGACTTAATACACATATTCTGAAGTAACCGTTGTTTATAACTCTTACTTATTGTCATTAGTCAGTAAGTGTAATTCACCACCTTTCCTTCAAGAGGGATTAAGAAGGACAGAGTTAGACTTTCAGTCAAACTCAGGGACGTACCTGACATTCAGGGACAGTTGAGTGGTATGGACAATACTCTAGCCATTGCAACTGTCCTGATTAGGGGACCTTCTCATGTTGTAGGTGTCTGTACTGGTTTCTTGTTACAGGTCTTGTATACCTGACATGTCAATATGTCATATGTAGTAGCATAAGCAACTATACTGCTGCTAGATTACGCTTTGATTTGTTCCGATATGTATATTTCTGTACTATGCATGGCTGTAGGTATGTTCTGCCCTGGTACATCTGACAGTTCTACAGAGCAGGTTCCACTTTGGCCATTCAGCCTGGTGGCGGCCCTATAGACCCTATATGTAGAGATATCATATGTGTCAAGGCAATACATACCCACAGCCAGTAGTAAACGGATGACTTCCACGGTTTGCATATGTTAAGGTTATTCATGTAGCATTATAATTGATAATACTGTTTCCTATTACATGTAGCTGTTACTGATACAACAAATTGATGTCTGACACCACTACACACACTATATAGCCTCCATACCCGAATTCACAGGCCATGTGCCATAACTGTCATTCTGCAGGACACAACTGCCCAGACGTGTGTGTCCTTCGCAGGCGTATGGGTGTTGAACCTTTTCTATTATGCTATCATCTACCTGAGGTGGTCAGCAACTTATGCACTTTCTGTCAGTAGCAGAACTCACATACCAATGGGTGTGAATGAACACTGTATCAGGAACAATGCATAACACCCTGTGGGACACATTTAGACAATTGGTTCTATTAACCAGACACATTCACAGTTACAGAGCATATGTATTCATTTACGTTTGTCGAGGCTTATGACTCATACATGTTGTCATCTGTCATTACCTGTATTCTGCCCCCTGTTCACCTAATATCACTAGTTCTGGCAGTGTTTAGTTGGACTTTGTTACATTCTGATGCATAACTATGGACGTCCATGCTAATCGGGTACATGGCACTGTGTAGGTCTCTATGTATTCCCCCAATGGTTTACAGACTATCCGGTAGATGTGCTCTTCAGGTTTGGGAGGTGTAGGCGTATGCTATGCCCACATAAGAATATTAATGACTTCCACTGTGCGGGCCTACTACATCTCTGCCAACCAGCACCTGCACACTTAAGCCCATTAATGCATACCCATGGTCCACCTACCTGGCACCCCTCTAGAGCAGTCATGACAAATACTTACTGCAAGCGCAGCTGGGGTATGAGCACATCCCTACACATTGCCCACTCTCCCCATCTCAGGACACATGTCGTACGTTTTGTCAACCCATGTATTACCACACTTGCACAACCTACTGTTCCATGTACACCTACATCCTGCTCGTAATAATGTCAGCAGATTCACACGTACCCTGAATTTCTGGGGTCCCGCAAGGGACTCCATTTTCCATGTTTAAAGTGTAGACCTTGCAGAACTCTCCCACTGGTCCTTTCCTACCGGTGTTTTGGACAGTGGCAGTGTATTGATCTGTATTGCCTGTCTGTATGTCTGTCCGGCCTAGCTGGGTGATGTGGGGGGGGTACAACGTTTATTTATTGGACCTCCCAGTCACATATGCCCGGGCTGTAAATATGTTACCCCTAATTGCTGTGAAGTAACCTATTTACGTACATGTGTATATCTACACTGGCATATATATTTTGTGTTGTGTATGTGTATATATCACGACCTGTTGTTTCTGTATAAATATCTATCTATATATATCCATAGTATATCCTTGTGTGTGTGTATACATATATATATATATATATGAATATATATGTGCATGTAAATTAATATAGATATATGTGTATATACGTTTTTATCTATATATACATCTGTGTGTCCGTTAATCTATGTTAACCTATACATTTCCCAGACATGGACACTTACACATGCGTTTTGGTTTTATCTCTGCTTCAACAGCATACTATTGCCTTAGTCATTCTGACACTGACACTTCACTCCGGTGAACTTATGCTCAGTATATTGCACGTTATGCAGTGGACAGATATCGCACTTTTTTCATGTCTGGGGTGCCGCTACTAACTAGGATGTGACACAGTGTCATTCGACCTATTACTCGTATGCGCAGCCTATTTTTCCTGCTACTGTGTTTGTTTCTGTGCACATTCATATTATTACTGTTGATAGGATGTGTGTTTGTGTTACTGTGACTTACGTCAACAAATTGTTGTCTTCATGTAGTTGTGTCTTTCTGCTTTTCCAGGTTTGGGGTTGTCACAGCAGAACTCCATTCCGCTCATGGGTGGCGTATAGATTTTACGTGCCGGGCTGTCAGACCTGATGCACAATGTCTGACAACGATATGCCCATTCACGCATGTCTCCACGCAAATGACGCTCTATCTGGGAATCGCATCTATGTACTAGTTGACCTCCACGGGCCGCTCCATTGCACCCAGCGCAACATACCCTATCACTCCTCTGTCCATAATCGCATATCCATAGTTTCTCCTGCACACCCGTGTTGAGTTTCCATGCATAGCAGCCATTATACACCTGATATTGCAGCCATGACACACCTTTACACATTGCCTTCTCATGAGCGTTGGGGCCCTACACACATTTTGTACTGCCTCGTGTATTCACAGGCTCACCATCCTTTCATATTTGCACATACGTGCCTTTCCTGGTGTTATGGATTACGAACGAATTGCTGGTTACAAGTATAGGTGGCCGCAACATGTACTACATTCCATCTGTTTACAATGTTGACGTAGCACTTCAACAATGTTATGGCCAGTGGTATAGCCCTGCCTCTGGTGTGAAGAGTGGTGCTCTACTCACACTTGTGCAGCTTTATGTGACATACGCTGCGAGCACTTCATAATTTCTTACTTGCTCTGGATTCCCTTCACAACCCCTATGTTTGCTTTCGTCTTTCGGCGTTCCTTATATATATATATATATATATATATATATATATATATATATATATATATATACATATATATATATCTATATTTATATATATGTGTATATATATATATATATATGTATATATATAAATATATATATATATATATGTGTGTATATATGATATATAATTGCATATTTCTGTTATGTCTGGGGATATTTATCTATACACACATCTATCTATATATATAAAAGTTACAGCTGTACAAGACAACATACATTTGCTATGCTAATAGCTGCATACACCCGCACAGGCCTACTTGCATCTACTTATTCTGAGTTACATATGTTTACAGGCATGTCTTTGGGATTACATGTGCCTTATTCCTTACGACAGTGCCACTTTGATGGAATCCGGTTAACGGACCCATGCGAACGTGGTCACCTTTACATGTATAAATGTTGGCTTAGAGGCATTCATTACACAGTTAATATGTGCTATAGTTGTACTTGAACCGGGAATGCCTTTACATTGGGTGGATTCTGTAACCACTACACTATTGGTGTTCTGGCTCATTTATATGTATACCCATGGTTCATAGCTACTCTGACATACAGCTCTCCGCTTCCCTTGCACAGCAGGCATCCATTCTCCTGCTGGGAAAACCACAGTACTACAATTAGGACATTCCCTGTTTCCTACTGCTCTGGACCCGTGCTGCAAGTCTATTCACTCCAAGGATATTCATAACTCCTATGCTTATAGTCCTCGCACATACACGTGTTTGATTGTCAGGGTGTTCATGTGCTGGTCCGGGTTTAGGCTCGGCCGACTGGTGACTAGAACTTCCCTGGCACTGTTCAAAGATCAGACGTAGCACATGGACAGAGTTAGTCCAGAGTTTAACATTCTACCTGTGTTTACAGACGCAGGTGTTTGGGCACCTCTGACAACATTACTGGGTTGGCACTACATAATTTAGGACAGGGAGTGGTTCCACTACATAATGCAGGCTGGGGGTGGTTTCCATGTGTTTTCCTTCCTGTTTGACTATTTCATTCATTTATAGATACAATGAATATTATTCTGGACATCTGTTATAAATTCACTACAGATATGCAATAGTCTTGTCAACAGATGTGACAGTTGGTTGGTGTACTTATGTGTACGGGCCTCTCTGATACTCGGGGACTCGTTTCTACAGTGACAGGGACAAGGCTATGATAACTCAGGGACAATCATGGACACTTCTACCATATTAGTACTATTAACTTGAAACGTGTTGACCGATTCGTAATACTACTAATTTTCTGCAGTTAAATGCATCTATTACTCTTCACTGTTGTAAGTAGTCATTCTCATTTAACACCTTTCCCCCAAAGGTCACTGGCTTTGTGAGTGTTTAAGGGCTGGCCAGCTATTATGCGAATACTCTGACCATTGGTATCGTTGACATTGTCATATGTACAGGTTGGGATGTATTCTGGGGACTAGGGTTGGCACCTTTTTAAATGGCCAAGATGGGACATTTTCAGAACACACATCAGATTTTACAAGCTGACACATACCCACGGTCAGTACAATGGATATAACTTTACTTATTTGCCTACATAAAAGCCTATTGTTGTAGCAGTTTAGTTGCTTTTTCTGTTTCTTGTAACATTTAGGTATTGTAGATACTGCAATAATTATTTTCTGCAACTATTATATAACATATGGGACATAATTATGTCCTATAATCCCAGGACATTTGCTATTTGTAATGTATTTTGTCAGGACACAACTGTCCAAACAGGGACAAAGCGGGATAGATGGTAACCCTACTGTGGACACCAGATTGTTTGGGCCAACACATAGCCAAGTTCAGTGCAGGTTTAGAACATTCATTTGTTTCCTAGCTGTGAGCCTTATACCTTTGGCACTTTTGTTGTTTGCCTGTTTCTTGTATGAATTACATTTATTCTATCCTGATGTGACCGCTTTAGGCAACTGTTACATGCAGTATGGTACATAGTTATTTCCTACGATCACAGGACATTTGGCATTGTATCATTGTTGGTCAGGTCACACCTACACACACATTAATTGTCCCTCACACAGTGGATCAGGGGTATCCTGTTTACGTCAATGCCTTCATCACCCTTATACCATGTGCCACTATGCGAATGTGTGCAATATATTCTCTCGCTTATTCGTGTCGGGACACGTGGATCACGGGCAGGTGTTTGATCCTGGGTAGTAAGTTATGCATGACCATCTAGGGCTGGACAGTCTCGTGCACCACTACTGCACATTCAAACTTGTGTCCAGATATCTACAGGACTGGACTTCGTGTCTTCCATTCTAATGTTTACACAGGTTACTTATCCCATGAGGGATATCCCAAAAAAAGGATGCTGGGTAGTCCATTATGCATCCAGGTGTGTTGCATTTGATATGGCCAGTTCCATCAGGACCAATCTGTGGGTATGTGCAGGTGACATGTCTATACATTTGTATCGCACATTTTAATATTCATATGTTTGTGGGATTGTGTTCTACAGTATGGCCTGTCTGGTTGTATTGCAGATGTTTATACATGTTTTTGTGTTTCTTTCCGCTTCACCCGCTGCTCCTTCATACACCTCCGGTTCACCTATTCTGCGTACGACACAGTATCGCCTTGGAGGATTGTACCATTACCCACCCCTCCCCACACACATATTCCTGACACCCCATACATCACTGCTTTGGTTGTTGGCCCATGACATGGCCAGAGTAACACATTGCATACCCTACATATGTCAGGTACCTGTATGGTTGTGTGGACTACCCTGCCATGTTTGCTTTCCACATGCTATACCTCACACACATAGGTATACGCCCATACTTAACTTTCATTACATGGTTGGTATACCCGGGTAATACCCGTTCAACTGTGACACATCCTGACAAGTTTGGCTTGTACCGCTGATGTGCGGATTTTGGCAGATTGTTATAATCATTGGTAGGATGCCACCTTTTCCTATGTCCAGGATGGGATATATTCCAGACATATATCCGAATGTACTGGACGACACATACCCACAGTCAATGGTATGGATAATACTGTTCCTTTCAGCCTACATGTTGCCTTATTGTTGTAGCAGTTTATATGCACCTTCTGTTTCGTTTACATGCTTATTCTATTTCCTGTCACATTTGGTATGTGAAATACGGACATACCTTTTGTATGTGACTATTACATGCCTTGTGGGATATGATTCAGTCATACGGTCGCTAGATATGTACATTTATTGTGTATTTTGTTATGGACACAGCTGCCCAGCTGTGTACCCTCCCTCACATTATGGGTCAGCTGGTGACCCTAACCATTGGGCTGGACGTACCTATTGGCAGTGCGCTAACATATGATGCATTTCACTTCCACTTGGTATAGTTATCTACACTACGTTAGACTACGGGCACATGGTTTTCCATGTCATTTGTTCGCGGGATAGGGACCCGTTATTCCCTACCGTGCATTTGTGTTTGCTTCTTCATTTTGTGTTCGCAGGAACTATCTTGCATGCTTTGTATACGCTTTCAGTATCCACGGACACTGACAGATGTGATTACTATCTTGCAAGTTGTTATATGGAAGCATTTTAGGTTGCACGTCGACAGCTGGCATTTCCACGCCTCTGTGCAGCACTTTGACACACCCTATGCACTTGTGCTCCTTTCCTATGCACGTGGCTGTGGCGGCAGCGTGCCTTCATTAATATGCATTTGGCGCTACTGCACCATCTTCACACCACACTGTTGGCGCAAGCCTACTGCCGGCCTTGTGCCGAGCTTCATGAATCCTTGGGGAAAGTCTTCCAGAAATCCCCTGTGATGTTTTCCTGTAAGCAAGTTATAAAACTAGATCATGTTTAACTGACAGTTCTTTCTGGTCATAAACAAATACTGTCTGCAGCTCTGGATATTGTTTCCCAGGAAAGCAAATAGTTTCTTCAACTGTCACGACTATCCCCCTCACTACAGTTAAGCTAACAAGCCAGTATTCCCCCAGATTTTTCCTGCTCCATCTCCATCTAGTAAAGGGTATGCTATATTGTAAACCTTAGACATTTCAGCACAGGACAATGGCCTTTTGATATTTTCTAGCAGGGATCATCAAGCACCCTGGATAAATTCCTGATAACCATAGGATGCTGGTCATCTGCTCCTTTTGCTTTATCCTTCCTAACTTCAACCACACCTCTTTGTACCTCCTCTACCTTGCTGTGTCTCCACTGTTTTTCTCTGTGACCTGTCATCCTTCCAGCATAGCAACATCTCCTTGCTTTCTTTTGTTAAGACTGAAGTAAAGCATTCATTCCGTGCATCTGCTTTTTCCTGGTCTTCTATGAGCTCCTCTCCATCTCCATTTGGCCTAGCCAGTTCTGTTCCTTCCTTCCTTCTTTTTGCTATATACCTAAAAAGTCTTTATACCCCTTTTAACCCCTTCTGCCAAACTCATTTTCATATCATATCTATTCTGATCTCACCTTCTTTGTTGTCCTTCTGCTTGCCTCCTTGTACTGCTCGTACTGAGCCTCTTCCACCTTTACACACCCTCTCTTCCAACTCCTGTTCATTATATCTTTTGCCCTTTTGCAAGCCTCACATTTCTATGGATGGATTGGCCTTCTCTATTTTTGTCTTTTTTGTCTCTTTCTTAGACCATTGTCCTCGCCCATGAGTTCTCTATCTCTCACTCACTCCCAAACCATGTATACTTCATATCTTTACCATCATCAAATTTTTTAGTCTAACCATAGTCCACTCCTTTGAAAAAAACACACAAAAAACATCATCTTCCACAGTGATATGCATACACACACACACACACTCACACATTGCGCCACATAGCAGCATGGCTACTGCTGGTTAAAGGGTTAATGGTGCTTTTTACCTAGACATTTCTCACTCACTCCACCTTAGTTAGGACCACATGTTGCATCAGTCTACAATGTTCTTACCAACCCTCCCTCACCCTTAACATCCAGGGCAGTTCCCTAGGTTCTCACCCCACCCATTCTCTTGCTGTTTTTATTGGATTCTGCTACTCCCTCTCCTCTCAGACCTCACATCTGATGACCTGTTGTTAGCAAATTGTTACTTTAACTTCAATTCCTCTGTACATTTTTTAGCAATATATACCGAGGCACCTGCATGTCACACCCCTTCTTATTACCAGGCCATGATTCTGTAATATCCACACCCCTTCTTATTACTGGGCCATGATTCTGTGACAGCCACAGCCTTTTCGGAATCATTGTTTGTAGCACCCCACCTTCTTACCCAGAATCCTTGTAATAAATAGTAAGACTTA
The DNA here is from genome assembly GCF_019279795.1 of Protopterus annectens. Classification (NCBI taxonomy): domain Eukaryota; kingdom Metazoa; phylum Chordata; order Ceratodontiformes; family Protopteridae; genus Protopterus; species Protopterus annectens. The sequence goes on from NC_056733.1 coordinate 814,759,281, forward strand.
TCAATGATCTAAGTCACTTTTCTGTACTCCTCTGCTATGTTCTAACCCAAACCTCAGTACCTATCCCAAGTCCATCTTATATTAAAGGTATAAGTATTGAGAAGCACCTTTTCAACCCTGAGCTAAGTGCTATTGTATCTTCTGGGTTAAGATGGAGCTTGACCTTGCACAGAGGTGGTCTATCTCCTCTTTTCCGGATCTCCCCCATTCCTCCTACTGTTTACAAGTCATCCTTCCTTTGTTCACTTCTACAACCAGATACTACGTTGGAGAATTCTGCCTGCAACCTTTGATCTTGGCTTCTAGCCTTTCTTGCTACCACCTCACATGTTTCCTCTGAAAGACCATTGGTGTCCATATGTACCATAGCATGCATCCCATCTTCTCCAATATCTTATTCAGTCAAAGCTCCAAGGCCAGTTTCACCATAAACATGTCTCTCTGATTTCCCATGCCAAGACACGTAATGCCTGTGGTGACAAAGTCATTGGTTGTCACTCTTCTAGAAAACTGATTGACTCTTTAAAACCGTTTCCATTTCTTATCATCCTCCTCTTCATTCTACGAACTGTCTGTAGTTCCGTTATTCACAATATTCAATTCACTGTTACAATCTTAGCCAAAAATAATGAGGGCACAAAATCCCAAAGTCAGACATATTTTAGATATTCTTCTTATGAACTTAGAAAACTGCTAGAATAATAGGTTATGCATTTTCTAAAAGTTATACATTATATATGTTAATATTAAGAGGTTGGATGGTTCCATAATCCAAGATACCTATATTCAGCAGTTTAAAACTCCATATGAGAAGATTATTTCTGAAGCAGACCATACTTGTGAAGCTATCTATTAGCGGAAAGAAACGTAATTGGATAGGGATAAGCTTGATTATGCTAATGGGAGGGCATATCCTAGCCCCCCTAAAGGTCAGCAGATGGAAACTTGGCATTCTGAATCTGATACCCTTGTTTATTCGGAGCAAGCTCCTACTGCACATTCTTCTGTTCAGAATCAACAGCCCCCTTTGGATCAGACTGTATTACAGCAGTCAGAGAGAATTTGGAACAAGAGGGGCAACTTCAACAATGGCCCTGGTAATTATGGTTTACACCGACCACAGGGGACTTTTCTTATCCCAATGAGAGGTCTCAATGGAATTTGTAGGTGCACCTTGTAATAATAATTCTTTCAGGATTATTAAAAATTGTACTGGAGACTTTAACGTGTATAATTATAGCAGCTTTGAAATAACTGGTGCACACACAAATTTATTTAGTAAAGGGTTAACCTTTGTTCCTACAAGAAGAGCTGATTTATCTAAGATGCTTATTAATTTAAAATTCTTCACAAGGAAATTGAATTTGTTTGCTTTATTTAATGGATCCACACATTCTCAAAAATTCAGTTTTCGAATACCCAGTACATTTAATCCAGAGTTGCAGCCTACTTTAAAAACTCTTGAGGAGTTATGTGAGCTCGACATTAGGTTTTTGCTTTCCCAACCAGTGTGTGAACAAGCCCCCAATTTGACAACACAGCATCAATTAATGGATGATATTAAGTAATCAGGCTCTCTTACATTTATTCAACCTGATAAATGTGGGGGCTTGATTGTTATGGATCAGGTGGAGTATAATCAAAGGATGTTACAGATCTTATATGATACATTGAACATCCATCAACGAGATTAATATATCTTATAGTAGAATTTACTATTTTTTATATGATATGTTAACTCAGGGGCAATTAACACTTATTGAGTACATATTTATATGTAATAGTCCACCAAAGCTGCCTAATATTTTTGGTGTACCTAAAATTCATAAAATATCTGTTTTTTTATCAAAGTGCAATAAGTTGGGCCCATTTTCTAGTGGGACCCTCTTAACTATTGATATAAAATATCTTTTTTCCTGTATCCCTCATGAAACAGGGATTGAATGGTTTACTGAATTTTTTTACTGATTATGTACCTGTTGGTCAAGACAGAATTAATACCTTGTCACATTTGTTGGAAATTGTTTTATGTAATAATTATTTATATTATGATGGACATTATTTTAACAAATAATGGGCATTGCTATAGGGTCCACCCTATGGACCACTGTATGCTAATGTTGTCATGTTGGTATTGGACTTTCATTAACTGTTTAATAGTATTTTTTTAAATATATTAAAATGTACACTCAGTTTTTGGACAACATTTTTATTGCATGGAGAGGTCCTGCTGAGGACATACCAGCCTTTATGAATTTTATTAACAGTACCACAGATTTTTTACATTTTTCTTACCAAGTTGGGACAAATGCTATTGCATACCTTGATGTTTTATTATTTAAATCTGAAGGTAATGCTACTCAATGCTAGAAGTCTAAACCTCAAAATGTACTCTCACAAGGCACTCCTAAAAATGTAGAACATCGATATCTGTGAAGTAACTGAGACCTGGTTCAAGGCTCCAGAGGGCACCCCTGCAATACCAGGCTACAACTCTTACCACACTTTTTGGGCATCAAACCAGGGCTGAAACACTAAAGGTGGAGGAGTGTCCATATTCACCAAGGATATTCACATCACCTGGCTAGTTGCCCAACACAATGCATCTGAAATTCTCCAGATGCAACTAAGACTGCAATCCAAATTGGAGCTTGCTACAGATCCCAGACCATGCTCCAAGATTTTCACTACACCTTTCTAAACATACTGGAAAATATTAAGATACAACCAAACACCCTAATACTGTGTAATTTCAACTACCCTGCTATTGACTGGAAAAACTACTCATGTGCCAACACCTTTGCCCAACGGTTCTTGGAATTCATAAATTCCAATGCCCTGGATCAACTAATCCTTAGTCCCACCAGGGGCTCCAATATCCTAGACCTGGTCATTACCAACATGGGAAATCGATGCTCCACACCTATGGTCACCCCCTCGTTAGTCAGGTCTGACCATAAGCTAATCACCCTTAACATCCACATCCCACCCCCACCCCCCAGTAAGGAAACCTCCATAAAAAACTTCTCCAAAGCCAACTTCATGCTACTCAAGTCAGAAGTGACAAACATCATGACTGTTGCAGAAAAGAGGAAAATCCCAGGATGCAAAAAACTCCCTTACCGGCCTCATTAAGAAACTGAGATCCCCCATAAAATCCTCCAAAGCTAGTTACGAAAATAAAATTACCAAAGATTCCAAAGACAACCATAAGGCATTCTATAACTATGTCAAGAATCTAAATGGCAATGCTCAGATCTGCTCTGAGCTAAAACAGAATGGCATTAAATATACTGATCCCAAGGATATTGACAATATTCTGGCAGATCGATTCAGTGTAAATTTCACCCCACTCTCACCCCCTAAATGGCCCATCTCAATACCGGTAGATTGTCAAATTCCGGTAATAACGGCCACACAGGTAAAAAACACACTCTCCAAAGCTAAGAATACAGCATCCATGGGACCAGATGACAAACCACGGCTGTGTACTACATGAACTACAATATGAACTAGCACCGCACCTAAGTCTCATGTTTAATCATAGCCTCACCTCAGGTTTCATGCCCACTGAGTGGCGCAGAACTACAATTATCCCACTCCACAAGGGGGGATCCACCTTGGATCCCGGAAACTACCGTCCCATCAGTCTGATGAGCCTTATCTGCAAGGCCATGGAGCGTATTATCATGGAACTTATAAACAAAGACATTGGCAACCTTCAAACACTGGACCCCACCCAGTTTGGGTTCATGAAGGGCCAATCCTGTCTCCTGAACCTGATTGACTTCTTCGAATCAGTCTCCAGAGCAATGGGCAAGGGTAAGGTGGTCCACACAGCCTATCTAAACCTTGCCAAGGCCTTTGACACCATCCCCCACTCTGGAATCATAGATAAACTTACTCAGCTGGGCATTAATCCCTACGTCACCCAATGGGTTGCTAACTGGCTTACTGATAGAACCAACACTGTAAAAGTAGCTGACTCCAAATCCAGCTCCAGACAAGTGACAAGTGGAGTACCTCAGGGTTCAGTCCTGGGACCGCTTTTGTTTGGCATCTACTTCTCTGAAGTACAGGCCAACTTAAGGGACTCTGGCTAACAAAGTTTGCAGATGACTGCAAACTGGGAGCCATTATTGAATCCCCAAATGATGTGAATACTCTGCAAAAGGGCCTTACAGAAACAGATGCTTGGTGCCAGAGCCATGGGCTCAAGCTCAATGCCAAGAAATTTATAGTTAGCCCCTTTGGGAAAAAACATGTACCTGTGAATTACCATATAGGTGGCAGTACACTAAACACCGAAAGTGTGATAAGAGACTTAGGGACACAGGCGGACAGTGGTCTCACCTTCGATAACCACATCACCACAATAGTCAGGAAATCCTTCTATGTGGCACACCTAAATGTTGCAATGCTTGATATTTGATGGTGCAGTAGTAGCATTGTTGCCTCACAGCTGCAGGTTCTCAGGTTTGATTATTGGCTGGGGTGCCTTCTGTGTGGGGTCTACATCTTCTCCCTGTGTTTGTGTGGGTTTCCTTGTGTGTCCTCCCATGTTACAAAGACATGTCTGCATTATTTCTTCCTGGGCCTCTACTGAAATTTTTTTTGTTACAAGTCAGACTGTCCTGATTAACAAATGTTAAATAAAATTGACAGGCATTTGAATTTCAGACTTCAGGTTTCTGAATGTTTAATTCCTTACATATTTGATGGTGCAGTGGTAGTATTGTTGCCTCACTGCTATAGGTTTTCTGGTTTGATTCTTGGCTGGGTGCCTTCTGTGTGGAGTCTGCATCTTAGCCCTGTGTTTGTGTGGATTTGCTCTGGTGTCCTGCCATTTTACAAAGACATGTGTCTGCAGTATTTCTCCCTGGGCCTCTGCTGAAAATTGTTTTTGTTCCGTGAGAAGTAAAATTGACAGGCATTTGAATTTCAGATGTTATATTCTTCAGAAAATACATTGTAACACAATCTAAGTTTATAAGATGAATATTTTAAATTTGTCCTTATTTTTGGGACTGTATTACCCCATTATTGGCTTTTCTCCAGTTTTTTTTTCTGCTAAGGGTGACAGCTATGGCAAGAACTGAATTCACTGAATATGTTTGAGGGTTGTATTCCCTCATTACTGGGTTTGTCCAGGTGTATTGTGCCAAGAGGTTGACAGCTATGGTGAGAACTGAATTCATTAAATTATAGCCATTTAAGTTTCAGTCTTCCACTCTTTCACAAAGCAGCTGATTTGGCGTAGTGGTATGTTGCTCTGACTGTTTTGCACAGGGACCTTGGCAGTAAAATGTATGGTGGTAACACAGCATTTTTCTTTCACAAAGCAGGTGATTTGGCATAGTGGTATGTTGCTCTGACTGTTTTGCACAGGGACATTGGTAGTAAAATGTATGGTGGTAACACAGAATTTTATTCTAGCAACTTTCCAAGATTATACAAGCAATGTTTAATGTGTCCCTGGTTTTTGGGCTTTTGACTTCCAATAAATTTGGCTTTTTCCAGATTTCTTGTGCTGCGAAGTTGAGATGCAGTTGAGTATTGAGTAGATTTTACAAGGAGCTGAGAGCTGCAGGGGAAGAGAAGTTTAGTGCTGCTTATGCTAAGTCAGCTTGCATTGTTAATAACACAACAGGTTGTGTACTTGCTTTTGATGCAGAAGGTTGTTGGTTCTGCTCCCACAAGGGGTGAATGCTGCCGTACTGAAGAAGTTAAGATATTAACTATGAGCCTGTTATCAGTTTGCCATCCATTTCCTACTGCAATATTTCTAGCTTATCATTTTTAATGTAATATAGGCAAATTATACCTCAGGGGCATCGGACACTTTATTTTTCGATGAAACCATGAAATATAAAGGTGTTTGCTAGCAGCAACCTCTTCATTAGTTACAGATGTATTTAATGTGGAATTATGTAGATGACTTTATTACTTCTTCAAAGATTGTGCATATTTACTGATAATGGTGGACTGTAGAATTGTGCATATTTACTGATAATGGTTGACTGTAGAATTGTGCATATTTCCTGATAATGGTGGACTGTAGAAGTTTGAGTAGACTTTTATGATGGAAATGTTCTGAACTGGTCAGTTTTGTCATTATGGGTGCATGCATTTTGTTTCATAGTTTACTGGAAAAATGTTCAAAACAATAGGAAGGTGTATCAAAGAGCACATGTATGTTTCATATGCAAGGGGCCTATGATTTGAAAACAGCCCAGAATTAATCTTTATCTGCCACTGGAAAAATGTATTTTCTTTGAATGTGGGTTTCAATGCCGTTTCAATGAATGTGAGTTTCAACTTCAAGGGCAGAAACGTTTTAATGCTAAGTTTGTTTAGCAGATGTCTTAGTGTTTGTGCTATAAAATGCGAAATAAAACTTTCAAATGAAGTCCAAATCATCATAGAAGTAAATCAGTATGCACATTAGTGTTTATGGTAAATGGAGTGAAATAGCCAAGTAATGGATCATTGGAATGGCTGCAGGAGGAGGCTCCATTCGACCATGATTTTGTGAGGGGGAAGGGCGGCAAACTTAAAGACAGCCTCAGCTGAACTATACCTCCCAACTGTCCCGATTTTCAAAGAATGAATAGATTTTTGCTTCTTATTTTTTGGTTTGTTCCTCATAAAATTTGTGGTTTTCTGGCAAATCATTTAGGAATTAAGTCACTAAATAATGACACACTGAGTTTCAGACTTCATAACCTTCAGAAAAATGCATGCTAAAGGTAAGACCTGTTGTTCTATCAACTGTCTCAGTTTATAGAAGAGCAATTTTTAGTACTGTTTATATCTTCCCCCAATATATTTGGCCTTGTCCAGATTTATTGCATTAACAGGTTGAGAGGTACATGCAAATAAATTGCTTTATAGAATTAGGCATAGCCAAACCTCTTAACTGTCCCTAATTTTGGCTCAAAATGTTGCTCTTCCCCCTAATAATCCCTCAGCAAAATAGCAATTTTGGAAGAAAACATGGAGGGTTTACAATTAAGAAATAACTGTAATAATCAGAGTTATAGATTACTTTTATTTCAGAAATGCATGTCGATTCTTTTATTTTGTCAGCTGCTCATGTTAGCAGTACTAATATTAAAGTGTCCCTTCTTTGACAGGTTCCCAGTTGTATTATGTGGCTTTTTTATATTTTACATCACATTTTTGGTCAATTTTTCATAAAATTTTGTTTTTTTTTTGGCAAATTAGTGACAAATCATTAAAGACTGAAGTTAGAAAATAATGACAGACATTTGAGTTTCAGATTTCATACCATTCAGAAAATTCATACTAATGCAAGACCTATTCTATTATCTTTCTAAGCTTATAAGAGCAATATTTAAAAATTGTCCTTATTTTTGGGCCTTTGTCCCACTTCTTTTTATGGCTTTGTCCAGATTTCTTTCTCTGAGGTTGAGAGGTATGACAAATGTGTCAGGGCCATCACAGTCAGCCAGAGACATTTCAAATTGTGACATACTTGTTGCACCCCACTCCCCATGTAGTGACTCTGGATGTGTCGAAGCAAGGCAAGGAGTAGTTATGCAGTGTAAATGTGCAGAGTACCCCCCCCCCCATCCAAGGTAGACACAAGTACTAGAGTGGCTTTTCATCTGTCCTTGATTTTTGCAGAATGGTCTGGTTTCTGTCATATTTTTTGTACTGTTGATTTATGCTTATTACTCAAAGTGCCTGTTGCTCTGTGTTTAAGTAGCAATACTTTAATGACCATCAGGTAAGCTTGGCTGATATCGTAAGATGCAAGTAAGCTTTAATAAGCATACTGTTAAAGAATTGCCAACATTGAAAGCCTTTCTGTTGTTGCCATGTAGAGAATACTTAACTAGATAATGTATAAGCCTTGGGTACTGAAATGCATACATCAGTATTTGTAATAAAGGACAGGATTACATTATTTTAAGAAGCTCATTACACTTGGAGACTTCCAGTCATCTCTGCAGGCTTTACCCGTAAACTAAACAGAATGTCAATCGTGTGGTCCATAACCTGTACAGTAATCCTTTTAAGAAATGTATCTTGAGCTTATTTCTTGTTTGCTTTTCATTTTTTACTTTGATCATGTTTTCCCCATGAAATAAGTAGATAGTTGTCAGGCAGCAGATCTTTTTCTGGATAAGAAACATTTTTACAAGTGGGGGCATCAGAGATTTCTACTTTCAGCATGTTACTTGGTACCTTAATAAAGCTGAATATAAATTATAATTAGAACTGCAGTGCAAGAAGTGGTTTGAGTTGAGTGCTGTTTGTTTTTCTTATACTTGAATTTGACTGGCATTCCATTAATGTATTTAAAAAGTAATTTATTTTTTCATGCCTCACATCCTTTTTGTTTCCATCTAGATATTAAGTAAGCTGTCATGCAGCCAATGCATTGAAATATTTTTATTCTTCTACACTTCATTTTGTCTTGATTGGACTCTCATAATGATGGTTTGGCACCCAGGGCAGTGTATTTAGTTAGTTTTTGCGGTTTTGAGCATAGCCCCTCCCCCTTTCTAGTTGGCCACACCCCTTCCCATTGACCCCACCCATTCAGCTGTCTCCTGCAGCCCCACTTTGATTTGAAGCCACTACTGAGGCCAGTAATTACTGATATTAACATCAATTACTAATTTTACATATTCTTCTGGATTAGATGGTGTGGAGGAGGCTCCTTTTCCTAATTTAATTATGGGTAATAATAACAAATTAGGTATGCCACATTTATCTGGTAGTACAGCATTCCAACTTGATGTAATTGATATAACATCAAGTATTAATAATGATGATATGGAAGAATGTAGTTTTCTATCACAAGATATAAATACAGTAGATAATGCATTTATTACTACATTTAATGAGGATAGCAAATAGCAAATACATCTTGAATATGCCAACCCACCTGGCATTTATAAACTAAGTGCATCTCTCAAGCTGTTGCCCCCCCCCCCCCCCCCAGCATTTAATGTGTGTAAATTTTCTGCTGCTCAGTCAAAAACTATTAGAGATATTGCTGCTTTTAATTTGCAATCTTTTCTGTAAGCAAGCTTTACACACATTGTTAGAGACATTCATTTAGAATGTTATAGACATAATGTGGCCTGATAAATAATTCACAATGTTTCTAAATGTTAGTCAGAAAAAAATGTACTCTAGAGAACAAAGAGTATGCCTGGCTATACCGTTGCTTCCTAGCACAGTTAAAAAGGACTAATGCTATGACTTCTGAATCTAGTGCTATGGTTACAATGCCACAGATGTTTTAGCTAAAAAACAATCAGTTTAAAAACATGAGCTTGGTTCACTTCATACTGACTGGCTATATAGTTTAATTACTGCAGGCTTTTCCACTTTACTCTGCTACGGAATTGATTTGGCCAACCTATCAGGTTTCTTGGATGCTGTAAGGGAGTGTCAAATCAATGACAACTGATGAAATTTGTGGTGCTGATACTCCTTCCCTGGGAACTGAAGAAGATGAAAACTTTGTCAGGTTGCTAGCTAGGTTGCTTATTTTCTAACAACTCTCAAGTAAATCTGCCAGTACTGTACTCTAAAGTATTTCAGCTTCTCCCGGTTAGGGGTGGCCACAGTGGAGCTCCAGTCCACTAATGTTTGGCAGTGGATTTTTATGGTGCCAAGTTGCCAGGCCTATGCCCAACTTTCAAAGAAGCCCATTCATGCACGCACCTACCTGCATGTCTTTAAATGTCACACAATTGCGGGTTGGACATGCAGACTCCACACAGAAGGCACTCCAGCCGAGACTCAAACAGGAAAACCTCTTGCTGTGAGGCGACAACGCTAACCACTGCACCACGGCTGCCTGCCAGTATTGTACTCTATTAGTGAAAACTGAATACATATTTCACTTTATCATTACTGGCCAAGGGCCGCAGGCAACCAATAGATCATCCCTACTATAATCTGCCACAGAACATATACATATAACATGGCAGGAGTAAAGAAATACAGATCGGCAAACTATGTGGAGATTCCAAACATTATTCTCAAGCATAAACGATTGCAGATATGTTTACAAAATTTTATGCAAAACAGTTTAGCCCCACAAAGGGGAGTTAATTTGTACTAGTAGCATCCAATAACTAAAGTTAAATTAGATTATGTTGAAAAAGTACTGTGTAAATTGGACCCTAGCAAAGCACAAGGACAAGACAGAATTACTAACAATGATATTTGAAGACTTCAATGTGAACGTACAACATCCAGCATCATTACATCTGTTATTCATTAGCTCATTTAAATATGGAGGGCCCTCAGGATTGGAGTCATGCACTCTTTAAACCCGTCCTTAAGGGAAAGGAGAATAGGACAAACTCAGAGTCATATAAATCCATATAAGTGCAATCTTGTTGAAAAAGTAATGGAGAAGATTATTTTGGATAAACTGTTGTCAGAATTTGAAAGACTGGGACTTGCGTATGTTAAAAATAGGTCTGTAACTACCTGCAGCATGATGTTTTATAATGACATAATAATAACAGCTATAAATGAAAAAGTGTTTTGATATAAATTATGTAGATCTATCTTCAGCTATTGATAGGGTGACACACAAAACACTGATCAATTTATCAGAATAACTAGACAGCAGCTGTACTCCTGATAAGGTGGACAGCAGCAGCGTGGATTAAAATTGGACATTGTAAGTATAATACGGCAACTGGACATATGGAATTTTAGGTTACAGTCAGCATGTCCCACAAGGCTCTGTCCTAGGCTCATAATTATTTAGGTTATATCTTTTAGATCTATATTTTTCATCTGAGGAGTTTTATAGTCTTTATGCATATGACTTGAAAAAATGGGTAAACTGATTACATATGTTACAGATAGGGCATGTCTGCAAAAGAACTTGACTAAATTGAGCAGGTGGGCACAGGAGAATAATATGTTGATAAATCAAATGCTGAAGTGTATAAAATTTGGGAGACATAAATTGAAAGATGAATATTTAACACAACATATGATGATTGAAACTGTGGCATCATTTAACAAACTGGATATATGGGTAGAGCCAGTTTAAGTTTTTCTGATCACATCAACTATTTGGCTCAGGATAGATATAGAACTATCTTTTATAATGTTATTCTTATTATGTATTATTTTATAAATAAATTTAAAAAGTCTGGGAAATAAAATTCTGAAGTCATTGTTTGTAAATTGCATCAGACCCATATTAGAGTGTGGAATAAAAACATGGAAATCTTACAAGAAAACTAGCACTTGCAAATTGGAAAAAACTGGGATGGAAATATGATAAAGGCAACAATGGATATGAAAATATATGTTATTATGAAAGATCAAACTATATGAACTTTTGTGATGCATCATACAGATATTTAAGAGAATATCTTATTTAAGTATATAGGACATTTAGAAAGCGCTACATCTGGAAATGTTTGGGGTTATCAAAGGGCAATAGGTAAGCATCAGACAACCAATTTAGGAGATCATGTAGGAATGAGAGATGTGCTAATTGGTTCCTTAAGAGATTAGATGATACCTGGAATAGAGTACCAAATTATATTAAAGCCAGCACTAATTTGCATATATCTAGCAACACTAATTATGGGGATGACTATGATGATATATAGGCAGGCGAGATGAGCATTATTGCTTGTCCCCGGAATATTTATGTGCATGCATATATGCATGTATGGATGTATGCTTAGATAGAGACTTTCTGCACTGGTGGGATGGGTGTGGAATATGGGGCTCCAATTTGTATCAGGACAATGTATGGACTGGGATTTTGATCACTGCCAGGATGTGTAAGAGAGTTGGAAGCTCCAGCTGCAATCAGTATGATGAATGTATGGGGGAGGGTGCCCATTACCGGCAGGGTGGGTGTTGGGTTCCAAATAATACCAGGATGATGTGTGGATCAAATCTTCTATCACTATCAAAGTGAATGTGGATTGCAGAGCTTCTATAAGAACCACACTGATGTGAAAACCCCTTTGAGCGAATGACTGTTCACTGAACAATAACCAGCGAAATCTAACTCCCTTGAACAGCCATTTCAGCAAATTTTCTCCTAGGGGAGAAAATGCTTGGCCAACCTAAAACTAGACAAAATTTTAAAACCCTTCAAAGTTCTCACCCCCCACAACCCACCCTACCTAAATATACCAACTCTGAGATTGCACTACAGTGGGGAAAAGGGCAAATTCCCAATGATGCCCAAGCAGCTTTTCCCCTAAGAAACAATTTGCTGAAATGGCTGTGGGAGTTACATTTCACTGGTTATTGCTCAGTGAAGAGCCATTCGCTGAAAGGGGTTTGGCGGGCGTAATATAGACCCAATTTAAATTATATCCTTTATCATATTGTAGCAATGGAGCTTTTATTTCCAGGCCTCCGATGAAAAGAAATTCTGTACCAGTGAGCCTGTCCCAGTCAACAGATGACAATAAATACATTTAATTAATTCATCCATGGTCTATCACCAACATATTATTAAATTTACTTGAATTATCCCTGGGATAACAGTGGAGGCAGTAGAGGTACAAAATGTCTGCAAGAGGGTTCTTTCTCCTGCTGCAGACCCATTTTTCTGAGTTTGTGCTTAATGCAAGATGCTTATGAATTCTACCTTTGGTAAATGGAGCCTTGTGATTTAATATTCTGATACACACACACACACACACACATATACATATATATATATATATATATATATATATATATATATATATATATATATATATATATATATATATATACCTACATATATGTGTGCATGTGTGTGTGTGTGTATATATATATATATATATATATATATATATATATATATAGGTCAAAATCTGATAAATGTGACAGATGTTAAATATTATATCTAAGCAGTCTATAGATTTAATCTTTTTGCATTTTCTCTGTGAATTAACCAACCAAGCAGAATATGTCAGTACTTGTTTCTCTATGGTGTAAGATGGTAATAAGAGTGTTATGTGCGGCACTAAAGCATAATAGGACACCATAGTTACAAGCTAGCATTTAATATGATGACCTGTGCCTTTAGACTCATATGCCAAATTAAAGAAGTTTCTTTAGGACAGTTTTCAAAAGGACATTTCCTTCAAACTGAAATGGCATTTTGTGTTCTCACTGTGACATTTCTTTGCTAAAAAATACTTTTCAAAAAGAAAAAAGAAAAAATCCTATGCCAGGCCTAGCTACACAATCAATATATTTGTCTTTCAGCATGTGCTTTAGCTGCAGGGTGTAAAGAGACAGTATTAGAGTGCACTGATTAAATTTCCTTCCATGATGGTGATCTACCTAGTTTATGAAAACACTTTGGATCTTGTAAGGATGGCATGGCAGGGAATGATTCAGTACCTTGAATACAGCTTTTCCTCTCTTTCATAGCCCCTTATTGAAATGTCAGTGCTCATAATATTGAATGCCAACATTTCAAGAAAAAAAAAAGATCAAAGATATTCATTTTATTCATTTAAACTTCTTCTTTTTTTTTGTGGTGGGGAATGGGCAAGTACCCCCCCTCACTCCAAGAACTTATATATACAAACTCCGAGATTGCCATACCTCAGAAAAAAGGCATATTCCAAGAGATGGCCATAAGTCCATCTTTTTCATCATTCCGTCTACATATTATAGGACTCACTTGAAGCAGGTCCTGAAATTTTAAATGGTTACCCTCTTTCACAACACATTTTTAACTAAGGGACTGAGGCACCATGACATTAAATGTATTATGTAATGGTAAATTTCCATGTTTGCTTTACTCTGTTCATTGATTGTTGTCAGATGGACGCAAGCTATGGCAGAAAGTAAGGAAGAGTGAGGAGTGGTATTCATGATCTCCATAATAAGAAAATGAAGACACTGAGGGAGTCCAAGAAGTTTAGCCTGACTGCAAGTTTATGTGGCCACAGGTTTTTAGGCATGCATGAATTAAGGGCAATGGGAGAAATGCATATGAAGAAAACGAGGTGTTGTGCTATGCTTAAATAAATGAAAGCATCAACATAGTAATACATTTTTCACTTCATCTTTATAAAAGGGATTTCAAACTTTTAAGTCCCTCATGATTACCAATACAAAATGCAAGGTCAGTGGTGAACTTAATGTTACAACTAGTTCAAATGGAATCATAAGGCCTTCATCAACTATATTAGGAAGCTTACAAGTAACCAGCAGTTCTCTACTCAACCATTTGCTAATGGTACTTCCACAACTGACAAAAGGATATTACTAATATTCTTGCAGACAAATTCTCTTCTAACTATACCCTGTCCTCTGCCTCCCAATTCCCCTCACACCTGTACTCCTGAAATCACTTATGGTGAAGTCCTTTTAGCACTTTCCAACATTAAAAAATAGAGATTTAAGGGGTCCTATCAGTATCCCAGGATGTCAGCTGAGAAGAACTAAGTTTCACCTGATGAAGCACCTCCATCATCCCCTCAGCATAGGTCTCTCAACTAGTTAGATGACAGAAGTACATAAAACATCTGTCATGGTACCAGTGCATGAAGGTGCTACTTCTACTAAATGGGAATTGCAGGCTTATTAGTCTCACTAGTATTATTTGCAAGGCTATGGACTGCATCATAGCCAAACTAATAAACAGCAATATCTAGGTGACCTTATATCCCTGTATACACACTGGATCAGCTTTGTAAAAGACAGATTATAGAGAAATTAAAAAGCACCAGATGCAGCCTAAAGTTGGATCAATACAGATGCATAATATAAAAAACACTTAATTACTAAAACCAACAAATCACATGATAAAAAATAATTAGTCAATAAACTAATCTCCTGGCTTTCAACAAAGGTCTTTAAAGAACCATGGCACCATAGTACTTAATGTTTCTGATTCAATGTTTTGTATTGTATTAGTCTGATGAAGAGCTTGTTGACTTGAAAGCGCTTACCAAATATAATTTTTTTTTGTTTTTAGCTGGGTTTAGTCAAATCTTCTTTTACTACTTTTTTTATAAAAGAGAGATTATGTCTGCTCAATATGGTTGAGTTCTTTGAAAGGGTTACTGAGGTCTTGGATAAAGGAGCATATTGTCCAAATTTCCTACCTGGACCTTGTCGATCCTTCTATACAATGTTTATTCCAAGTTTATTGACAAACATTTGTAACTCACCATTAATCCACTTGCTGGATAATAAAAAATTGGCTAGCTGACAAAACCTATACTATTACAGTCAAGGGTATTTGCAACAGACAGAAAAACACCTCTAGTAATGTCCCACAGGACTCTGTCCTAGGTATCCTTTTTTGGCATATACTTCTAAGATACAAAAGTTAATATTAACAGACTGTGGCTAACTGAATTTGCTAACAACTACATGCTGAGGTGGCTATCAAATCCTGTTCTTATACTTAAATTCTCCAGCAAGGGCTGGACCAAACATTTCATTAGTGTGCTAATAACGGATTTAACCTCAGTAGTAAAAAAATCAGTGTAGTTCATTCATAGGTTCATAGGTTGGTACTAGGCTATCAGCCCTAGGGCTGGCTATTCCTTCCCACATTATTTACTTTCCTGGACCCCTGTCTAGCAGGGCAACTGACGTGATCCCTAAGGTTCCTCTTGAAGAGGTCCAAAGAGGCACTCTGCTTGACATGTATGGGCAATCTATTCCAGAGTCTGGGGAGATTTCTTTTTTAAAGTTTCCTTTGATAAAGCCACCATCAGCACTACATACCATATAGATAAACTTCCACTAAAATGTGACCTAGTCATCATAGCCTTGGGTACCTGTGTTGATGAGAAAACTCTCCCCTGAGCACCACATCTCTTTCATAGGTCACTACAAGGCCCTTTTGAGCCTAGGTAATTACCCCATGTTGGGATCAAACCCTGCACCTTGTGTCTGTAAAGTGAATACCTTAAACATTATGATATATCTATCTTGTGTGCCTTATCCTTCTTTGTATCTCTTCAAGGTGCAAAGTAGTTATAGTCCACTTTATTCCTCCTATATTAGACCAATTACTGAATATAATGCTGCCTTCGGCATGCACTTAAGCATGTAAACCTACTCAAGAGATCTCAGTGTTTCCTCACTAAAAAACATGCCAGGTTTTAGTATCCTTAGTTACTCTGGTAGACTAAAAGCCCTATCCCTACAATAAGGGAATTACCTCTGTTTAGTCTTCCATGCTATAAATGACTTGTTCTCTTTAAGTCCCTTCAGCTGAACAGAGCCAGTGGTAAGACAAATGTCTGCTACAAAAAGCTAAACCTATATCACCACATGACTGGTACCTAAACCCAATGCATCCTCCATTACAGAAATAGAACCCCCTTATATATCAGAGTATTTTTCTAGCAACCTTTAAAACCAGTTTGAAGACCTAGGTGGATGATCATAAATGTTCATCTGAAATATGTGGTGATGTCAATCCTAATGATGCACCCTAGTAATCTCCCACTATTATTGAGTGATGGAGCAGAGAGCCTTATTGATCTCCTTGGGGATAAGTGTAGCAAAAATGTATGAACCTATAATAAATCCCTTATTATTGTTTCCCTGATAATGTTGTACGAGTATATCTGACACATTTAAAGAGTGCAGTGATCCTGTAAAAGTAAAGACACCACACAGATTCAGTGAAGGCATCCCTAAACAGGACCAAGGCAAGAAAAAGATGAAATGCCAATGTACTTAAATAAATTGACAATTAAACTCAAGAATCATAGTTAAATAAATAAAATAAAATAAACAAAAGGTAAAGTTTGGAAACTAGCATGCAGATTACTTATAGAGCAGTATTTTACTGTCATTTTGCAAAAGTAAAATGCAACAGAAAGTTATCTGCAAAGATTTGTTAACCACATTAGTACACAATGATCCACACAAACATTTTTCAGACTCATCCTAGGAGTGCTAAGAGTTAAGTGACTTGCTGAGAGTCACACAATAGGCAAATAGAGGCTGAGTGAATCAAACCCTGGATTACACAAAGCAGCTCACACTTCAGAATGTTAACTTCCAGATGACAGTAAATATACACAGGTGGCTTTTCTTTTTGTACTACAAAGCACATGCTGTCATAAAACAGGTTAGTTCTTTTGTACTTTATTTAATTTAGTTTGCTTCTGGGAAAAAAATGATAATATGATAAGCTTCTGAAACAATAAGAAGAAAGCTGATGAGATTCATTGCACTCATTAGTGTAACTTCTCATTAAATACAGAAAGTATAATTAATATCTAGTGCTAGTAAATTTAAGGACTACAGAGCATTCTGTGTATTTTTAGCTCAAAGACTACACATTTGGGAAAACAAAACAAGCAGAAATTATGCCTTTTGTAGCATACTTGAAGTAATATATTACAGAAAGTCTGTACTTCATCTGTCGGTATCATTACTAGTAAAAAATGCAGTCTGCGGTTTAGTTTAGGAAGCAGTTTGAAAAGCTGCAGCAACATTCTTATAATGTAATTGAAAGTAAACAAATGCAGAATTTTGCAGTGTAAGAATTTTTTAGAATGCTCCACAGTAATTAGAGTGTTTCTCAAATGGTGGGGGCCAGCCTTCCTTAGAAGGGGGTCTATATTAAATTATTGAAAGTTGAATTCACCAAACGGCATTTCCATTGAAAATATTCAGCAAATTCGCTCTTGTTGGGGGCTGCACCCCACCCCCCATACCCCCACTAATTATATATACCAACTCCGAGATCGTACTACAGTGAGGAAAGGGCAAAATTTATGATCTTCACTGTACTGCAATCGCAATATTCAGAATTTGTTGGTTGGCATTTTTGATGGAAATACTGTTCAGCGAATTCAACTTTCGATAATTTAATATAGACCCCTTAGAAGGTCCATGCCTGTTAAAGGGAGCCCTGAGCAAGTCTGAAAATGATATGCTTTAAAAAAAGTGTTTATTTGTGAGAATCAGAATATATAAAAAAGGCTAAAGGGCAATTAATACATGTAACTTATGGTAAATCATCTGCAAAAAAAATGTACTAAGACAAATCAGACGTTATTTATTTTGTTCTAACCTGGCTGAGAAGTACAGCAGGATAAAACCCTTACTTCATTCCAGAGAGCCCATGGTCTTTTAAAAGCATGGGCACTGGAGAGACTGGATAAAGGTGAGTGGGAGTGAGTGACCAAGGTCAGCCTGCCATCTGGAAGGAACATGGCTCTCTGGCTTACAGCACTGGCAACACCTGCAGGATTGCGGGTGCAGCACCAAAGCATGAAGAGCCAAGATTTCCTGTACTGCAAGCATTCTGCTGCTTGGTCAGATGGTTGGACATGCATGACAGTGCATACACACCTCCCAAGGCAGTTAGACTGGAGCTCACAGGCTGCTTAGCTGGTGGAGATAAGATAGCTGACAGGATCTGCAGACTGACATGCTTTCTAACAACCACTTCTCACCTCCACAAGGGACAAATGGGCTGGGGGGGGGCTGTCATCTCAATGGAGGAACAAATTAATCAATTGTGTGTTGGAGGGGAGCCATTTGGCTGATCCTGCTGACCACATTAAAACGCATAAATATTTCTCGTGTGCTATTGGATGGTTTGCTTCTGTACTGTGCAGTATTTTTTTGTTACTTTTGTTGTTTGTATAGGGAAGAGCTGAGTAATTTTTTGATATCTAGGGGAAGCGTAATTCTTTTGTAGTTTTAGGGAGTCTCACTGTAACAGTGTATGATATGCTATGGATTCATACTGAGATTTAACATGCAGCCTGCTGCAGCGCAATAAAATGCAGGCAGGTGACTGGAAATGTATTACCGCAGCTATTACAAACAACACTATTACTGGTCTACGAGGGGATTAAAACAGCAGTAGGAGGGATCCCTGTGCAACAAACACATTAGTATGAGAACCAAGGTTGTACTATGCAAGGTACTACAAACTCAAAGTATATTAGCAAGAGGTATTGGGCTTTTGTCTCCTATATGAGGGTCATGGAGTATTTTATACCCCCACAGAAGAAAATGGTTAGAAAGAATACTGTAAGCGTTACTGTTAAACTCTTTCCTTTGAGAAAATAGCTTTAACAACTACAGCTTAAGATGCAACATTCATATGCAGCATATTCTCTTAGTTTGTTATATAATGTTGATATGATATCATATAGCTTTCATCTAGGAAAAGTAATACACTAATTACTTGAATCTAATTATTGGTAAATGTGATATACAAACTCCATGGAAGATCACTCTCATGGAACTTTACTTTCTTCAGACATTGGAGGTGTAAGTACATTCAGTTTAGATGCAACTTTATGGAGTCTTAACATCTGGAAAAAGGAAAATAAATTAATGTTAACATTTTAAATGAGTTAAGAAAATTGATGTTATTCATTATGGCAATGATTTGGTCACACGTGGATATAGCATACCAACAGCAGATAAAAATGTTTGTTCTTCCATCCTTAAAAAAGTTAACCTCTTACATTAAATTGTAAATCTAATATAAACCACATGTTGTCATAAAAGCCCAGTGTAAGTGGTTTTCATCAGGCCACTTTATCTTACTGCTCTCAGACCTCTCCCAACCTCAGGCTTTTACAACTTATACAGCTTTTCACATGGAAACTCACAGCGTTTTTTTCATTTACTGCACTCCATGGATATATAAAACATTATTGCTAAGGATACTATATAGAAATGCATACACAAAATATAAATCGTGAATCCGAATAGGACAGGGGGATAAAATCATACCCAAACCTACTGCCCATTATCTCCATTTTATTGAAAATAATTATTTTTTCCTTATGTGGACATGTGCCTTAATGTTTTAATTCTGTACTGTTTTTCTAAAGTACTGTATGGAATAAAGGAATAATGATTTAAACCATGCTTGTACCACATTTGTTTTAATATATATTTTTATTAGCTGCAATAGAAAAAAAATATTAGCTGCAATTACAATCTTTGAGAGAAAATCTAAAATTAAGCCATTAAAAAACCCAAAAAAATATTCCCCTTAAAGAACATTTCACACCTTTTCAGAAAAGATAAAATATCTGGGAATTGTCTTCAACTGAAAATAGAGATTTTTTATTAACAATGTATGGAGTAGATTGAAAGCTACCGATGATGGCAAGAGCAGCTATCATAAGAATGAATGTTCTTCTTTATTGTTATATTATATTTAGAGCTAGCTGACTTACTCAATTACCAAAACATTCTTCAAACAGCTTATATAAGATTGGGAAGATTTCTTTGGGAACCCAGGGAAAATTTTATTTGAAATGAAAAAAAAAATAAGGGGGGCTGGAATAGGGATTTCAAATGTACTATTTAGTGATTCAGGCCAGATTCATTTTTATAGGATTTTAAAGACGCCTGATAATAGAAATGATACCCAAATGGGTGCTCTAATAATGGGTGCTCTTAACGATTAGGACATATAAATGAAGTGGGGGTAAAATTTTAAATAATTGAGTTTTATAAAAATTAATGATGCAATGGTAAATTAATTAAAATGGCAGCAAAAGTTATGTGCAGCTTAAATTTAACTCTTTTTTAAGTGGTGAATCCACTAAAATTATAGGAACTTTCAACGTTTTGGTGGTCAATTGATTGATCTAAAGAAATTCCTTTAATCATGAAGTTAATCTTGTATTTAATCAATATCCTCTTCTAGGTTTACTATAGTTATTTTTCTAGGAGTAAGAAATACATTTAACAACTTTGAAATGAAAGGGGAAGATTCAATCATTTCTCATTATGGGAATGAGAGTTGCAGGATAGGAAATAAAATAATCATATATAAAAATTGATAAAAGAGAGGAAAAATAATAATTATTTATCGATTATTTATGTTGAACTGGAGAGAAATTGATATTTTCACCCATATGCCCACATTGTTTTTGATCAACTGCAGCATTTGCTTCACATGTTCTGGAGTTGTAAAGTGCATTTATAAAATTCGATTCATTAAAATGCCATAAAATACAAAAATGAAAATTCAACACTCTCTTGGGAGTTTAGTTTTCTTCATATTATATTCCCGGAGAAAATAAAAAACGATTGTAATTATGAATATTTGCTAATGATTCAATATGAATTAC
The DNA here is from genome assembly GCF_019279795.1 of Protopterus annectens. Lineage (NCBI taxonomy): Eukaryota > Metazoa > Chordata > Ceratodontiformes > Protopteridae > Protopterus > Protopterus annectens. Next base: position 814,780,361 of record NC_056733.1, read on the forward strand.
ACTAATTAGTTGAACTTATTCCCATAGCCCAGACATCATAGGAAAATTCAACAGATTAACTTTAATAAAACACAATATAAAGCGTATATCAGTTTCAATTGCTGAAGAAAAATCAAAAAACATAAAAACATATGAATTTGGGCAATAATTTTATTTAAAAGCTTAAAAGTTACTATCACTTTCACATTTCATAACATAAATAATAATAAAAAATGACCTTAGATAAGATAGGTAATTTAAAGACAGATTGTTTGTTTTGGATTTTTTTTTGTATTTTTTTTTTTTTTTTTATTATTTTCTTACCTTTGAATGTGCAGAAAAGACAGATTGTTGGCTTGATTGTTGGATATTGAATTTTTTTTTAACCGTATTTTTTTTTTGAATATATTGTATGTAATGTGTCAATAATAAAGTTGTATGTGAAAATAATAAAAATGATTAAAACATTATTGCAAAATGCATTGTTTTCTTTCCTGATTTTCTTTTTTGTAAAAACTGCATATAGTCATAAGGTAATTGTGCATAATTACACAGTTTTATTTCATGCCTACAAGTATTTAATGCATCCTTATCTCTTTGTGAGTAAACATTATTAGCTCTGTTGTGATATTTCAACCATCATGCTCAGTCATTTGGTGTTTGTGCATTCATCAAGGAAAGAAGCTCTATAACTTCTTGTCAGCCGCTTGGAATACTTGAGTAGGATAAAACCTAAAAATGAATAAAGGTAGCACTCTGCTTCTTTTCCCAAAATAAACTGATATATTTAAACAGCCTTACTATCTGTAAATTGATCATTGGTTTGGAAAACAAGCATGAAACCCATTGGCCATCAATAAGTTGCATTCAGCAAATCCTGTAATGGAAGTTGTAGATGCCAACATTGCCATCTGGTTCTTTCTTGAATGTAGGACTGAAGGGATGAACTTAACTGAAAGGAGAGGTGAGTTCAATAGGCATTGGAGACTTTGAGAAGTGATATTGTCATGTCTCATGGTATGACTGATATTAATGTTTACTACGTTAGAGTTATATCTTGTACTTAACCTTCTAGGTGTATTGTAAGCGGGGAATTTACAGATACAGAACAGAGAGAGAAAATGGTGGTAGTCTTTGGCTAAACAACAAGCCTTGAAGCCTCTCTGGGAAGTTTACACCCACAAGTAGCTGAATACAATACAGCTAAATATGCTGTAGGATGTTGTGCGCCAAAACGGGGGTAGAAAATGGGATGAGGAAGAGTTGATAATAAGGGTAGATATTTATAATTAAGGCAAAACAAGGAAGATGAGGGAGTAGAAAAGAGTGAGACATGAAGTTTAACAGCACCGGACAGAAAACTGAGGTCATAAAATTGCAAGATGAGCTGTGGGAAAATCATTTATATTTGGTGAAAAGCAGCATAGTCGCTTTTTTTTTTTTTTTGGTTTTTTGATGATGAGGATTTTCCTTTTTTGTTAAGTGTGAGAGTTGTTGAGTTGATATTGTGTGGATGGACTGGATGGACTTTTGGCTTGCATGGAGAAACTGTTGTCCTAGAGTCCTGGGCAGGGGTAGTTGCTTGCAGACAGGGGGTGACAGAGGGCTGAGTCTGTGAGGTTACAGATCTCTCCTACTTTTTCTCTTCTTTTGGATACATGATGCCAGAGTTTTGATTGAAGGATCAGTTATTGTTTGATATGAATTTGAATCCTAGCTGAAATGCCTTTCTTGAGAACTGCAAGAGAATTACAACAACAAGACATGAAACATGAAACAACAGATGAAACAACAGGTTCTGTGGCAAAGTTCCATTTTTCTTTGAGGATTTTTACTTCTGTAGGAGCAGGCAATTGCTAATATTTACAATTATATAGCTTATTACAACTTACTTAGAAATTATAGCTTATCTGTTTATACGAGTTAAGAAATGTGGAAAAAATTTTGTTTATATAAAATTAGTTATATTTTGTTTTAGCTCTTTTGAATGACAGAAAACTGAGGTCATAAAATTGCAAGATGAGCTGTGGGAAAATCATTTATATTGTGCTGGGAAAGCAGCAGCATAGTCAGCTTTTTTGTTTTTTGTTTTTGGTAAGATGATATTTGAGGATTTTCCTGAATTATGTGAGAGTTGTTGAGTTCCTATTGGTAGGTGGGATGGACTGACAAAGCTTTGGCCCAAGTATGGAGAAACTGTTGTCCTTACACTTCCTAGGGGAGAAGGTTGCTTGCAGACAGGGGGCATGGCCTGTCTGATATCTGAGGTTACAGTATTCCTCTCTAATTTTTGACTTTTTCTGCCAGATACATGAAGGAGTTTTGATTGGTTAATCAGTATTGTGCTGAATAGGAGCTGAACCTATTTCAGTTGCCTTTCTGAGAACTGAACAGTGGCAATCTTATCTCAGTGCTAGAGACATGAAACAACAGATTTCTTGGCTGGTTCTGTGTAGGAAGGCAACATTTTTCTTTGAGGATGAGGCAATTTGTGATAGGACATATCTGAGTTGTGCTAACAGTATGCCTATTATTATAGCTTATCTGTTTAAACAACATAAGAAATAGGAGTTCTTCTGTGTGGAAAAAAAGCCTGTATATTTTTGTTTTAGTTATTTTGAATACCCCTCTTGTGATGGATTAGATAAAGTATGACATTTTGTATGATTATTTCTTCTGGTTTAACAGTTAATTGATTTCGACATGCCACCATTTATGTTTATTGCAAAATTCTCCAAGACTTACTCCTCAGGAGGATGAATTTGTTAGTCCAGTTGTTTAAAGTCTTGCAGATGACCATGAATGGGATGCAAGGGAGGGAAGGAGAACCTAATATGCAATCCCAGTTATCTGATGCAGGGTGATTGCTCAAGGCACCACAGTTGCCCTTTGAAAAGTCCTTAAAGATGGTTTCAATGTTTTTTATTACATTTGCTTTTGGTATATATGATGAATATCATGCAGCTATAACCAGAGTAAAGACGATTGGGGAGGCATTTACCTTAGCATAGTTAGCTGGGTTGTTGTTAGGACGATATGCAGTATGTTTGTGCTCCCTGCTGCTGTTTCTACAATGCATTAACATTTGTTAGTGTTTATGAAATCCAATAGGTTTGATAACAAGTTAATGGTTGACATGTTTTTTTCACTAAATGCAAGGATAGTGTAACAGAATAGAGAAAAAAAAGTGTTTCCTATAATAAGGAAGGTTATACATTTATCAAGGAAACAGTCATGTTCTTAAGGTGAAATAAGGGGGGGGTAATAGCTTGCTTCAAAATTATGCTTTATGTTGTTTGTTGCATCCTGGGTGTAGAGAACATCATATGTACAATTTACTTTTATAACCCTACATTTGATGTATTAACGTCTGAAAATTGACATACCACCTCTTTGTTCAATGGACCAAAGTGAGTAGAAAGAATTGTAACCAGGTAATTGTGGAACGCAGAAGGGATTTTTGAACTACAGCTCTGTATTAACACATACCCTGTTAATCGTATGTGCAAAGTAAATGTCTGTGTAGCTTAGCTCTTTTATGTTATGAACTTCGAGATGTCCTACTTTCAGCTAATTAACTGCACAGTTTAGTTTTAAATGACCATTAATTTGATTCTGCCTAAAAAAAGACTCTTGTGGGAGGAAAAGAGACCATGCAAGTAGATGAAATTATTTATTTATTTTAATTTGATTTATTTACCAGGCTGGTAGAATGGTCCTAGAAGCCTTTTTAACCATGACAATTTCAGTGATTACAATATTTTCTTACAATGTTACATATGACTGCTTCATCAATAGACATAACAAACCAAAAAGCTCAGAAATTTCCGTTTGCAGGTTTGGTAATGATATCAGTTCAGAAAGACGTGACTTGCCAAGCTGATCATTATTTTAATAAAACAATAGTTCTAAAATTACAGTTCTATGGCTGACCTTTGATTATTGGAATAGATGTGATATATCCAACATTTCAGTACTTAAAAATATTTACAATTTACACTTCACAGATATGAATTAGCATACCTGGACAGAATTGATTTGTGGTCAACATTGGGTGTTAGGGTTAGAAATATTTACATGGCAGAATGCTAATGTAAGGCAAGATATAAAAGTTGGTAAGTTAGAATAATACAGGATAAATATGTATAGGAAACCCTGTCGAAGAAATGCCTTCTTACATAGAACTAGTATGCATCCCCCACATATATATAAAAATGTGGTGAAGAACCAGGCATCAAGATGCTCAAGATTAACTAGTAAACAGGAAACTTTTGAAAAAGCCTTAATGGACACAGAAAAGGATCTATCAGACAGGGGTTATAGTAAAAAAGATTTAGAGAATTTAAATTATGTGGATCGAACAGGTAAAGGACGTCCATACATAGAAGGTGTTGAACAACAGAGTAATAATATGGTAGTTCACCAGAAAAGAAATAATACGACTGGAAAAAGAGTTAGTATTCCTTATACAAACTGTAATAGAATGATAACATATGTTATTAGAAAAAACTGGGGAATTTTGAACCTAGATGAAGAGATTAGTAAGATAGTAGGTCAACATCCGAGTTTTAGTTATAAGAACACTAGGTCTTTGAAGAGACTTCTATGTTATGACCACAAACAGACAAGAACATTTTCAGTAAAAAAGGGAACTTTTCCTTGTTACAATTGTAACCAGTGTCAATATATATTTAATAGAAATACTTTTATACATCCTGACACACAAGTATGTTATGAGTTTGATTTTTATGCCAGTTGTGCTTCCAGAAATGTTGTTTATTTAGGTGTTTGTCAGAAATGCAATATGTATTATGTTGGTAAAACGAATAGAACATTAAGAGAAAGAATTAGGGAACACCTATATGCCATAAGTAAAGAGAATGAGACCAACGCCCTAGCCAAACATGTGATTCATAATGACACCACACATAAATTTAAGTTTATGGTTCTAGAACTGATACATACCACTACAAGGCTAGGAAACACCAGTAACTTTACTGAAAAAGAAGAGAACAAATGGATAATCAGACTACAAGCTGATATTAGACATGGCCTCAATGATAGAGTTTCTCTAAAACCCTTCTTGAAAGATAGACCATTGAGACACTAACAACACTCCTTCTTCCAAACAGTTCTTCACTCGCATATATAAGCATTTCTCATTCAAGTATACATATTGCATCTAATTCACACATTTTAACACTTATATTTTAATAAAAATACTTACACGTATTTATACATATATGTGATTATTACATACACATATATGTATATATATATATATATATATATATATATATATTTATATATATTTTTATATACCTATTTTTACACATATATCTCTTACACATATGTTAAATTTCCATTATATATTAAATATTACATTTTCACTATGTACTCATATATATGTATATATATATATATATATATATATATATATATATTTTTTTTATACATATTCATATGTTTACACATTATATAGAGGCACATATAGAAGCACATATAAATATACATATAGATATATATATACATTTTTATATTTTCATACATTATTATATTTTTATATTGAATTTTATATATATTTATATATATATATATATATATATATATATATATATGTATGTTTGTTTGTATAAAGGCATTTATGTGCATGAACATATCATTTTAAGAACTTCATGGAAGCTCACAGTAGACTTAGAATTTTATTAGTCCACATTTGCTCACTATAAAGATAATTCTATTAATCAACAACAGTTTTTTACAAAGATTTTTCTAAGACAATAAAATTATATGCTGAAAATTAGAATTAATTAGCTAATTAACTTTCAGAGATTTCATTGGCTTAAGAAAGTGTTAGGTAGAGATATAATGGTGATTTTACTTTTTATTTTCATTAAAGTCTGAAGAAGCGCCCTGTGAGGCGTGAAAGCGCTTACTTTTTACAATAAAGGATATATCAGCTTTTTAAGTTGGCTTCGATTGTCGTGGTATGCTTCTAATCTCTCTCTTTTTTCTACTGGAAGTTTGGCTTAAGCAAATTTTATGACAGAACAGATATGAACTCAGAGTAAACTGAATTAGATGATATAAGTGCTATAATGAGGGCTAGTTTAAATGTTCACCTCTTTAGTTTAAACAAAAAAGTATACTTGAAAGAAACACTTACTCGTTACTAAATGTTTTATTGCTGGGCTTTTATTAACCATCATCTCTATGAAAGTGGCATTTATTATTTTTTAAAATATTATCTTAGCTTCCTTTTTAAACATTCTCTTAGCTTCCTTCTAAAATTAGAGTAGTTTGTTTCATACTGGCAATTTATTCCAATTTGCTTGGACTACTTTCCCAAAACCACTCTTGCCTATTGTTAATATAAAAGATGATCTATGCAGTGTGAAGGATTATTGTACATTATACATTAAAATGTACAGGGAGGCTTTTGCAATTAGTCTGTCAGCCAGATTCATTAAAGCCTACATGGTCCATTTACACAGTTTGTGTGTCGAGGCACATACGCACACAGTAGCACAATGGTTTGGATTCAGTAAGCAGCATGGCCTCCTGAGCAAACAAGGTAAACACTGTGACATGCTAATTACAGCATAAGCAGCTGAATTGTATGCTAATCAACCAATTCAAGATGGAGGAGCTATTCAACAAGCTATAAAGCAAGTGTGTAGACTCAGTGTTGTTTTTTCCTGTGAATTCCAAAGCCTATTGGAATACAGCCACAGAAAGGAGTCTACAAGAAAAGAATGTTAGGGAACACTGTTGCTTTAATTTATGTGTGTGTGCAGCAGGCTAATGTCTATGCTGCTGCTGATGCTAACAGATCAAGGTGAAAAAGGAGAACAGTTTTCAGACCCAGTTTAACTTATCACAATCTACATGATGTAGAAATTGTAGACCACTACAGGGTGGATAATACTTTACAGGAACTCTACAACCTCTATCATCCTTAACACAGAACCAGGGCAAACTGAGGAGAACCCATCCCAGAGGAGACAAAGGTATGTATAGCACTTAGAATCTTAGCTATAGGTACCTTTCAGAGACCAACAAGGAACATGCTGGGGGTGTCACAGGCATCAGCATCCAGGATCCTTCATCATTTCCTGAACGCTATGCTCCAACATGCCAGTGACCACATATATTTTCCCCATACTCATGAGGGTAGGGGCAGAAATATGCAGGAGTTCTACCCTATAGCACACTACCGTAAAGTATTGAGTGCCACAGATTGCACACATATAGAAATTAAGGCACCACCTGAGGAAGAAGGAAGGCTCTACATAAATGGAAAGGGCTTCCACTATATTAACTGCCAAGTCATGAGTAATGCCAAGAGAATCACCTCAACTGTGTGTGCTGGCAACCCTGGCAGTTACCACAACTCACATATCTGACACACCTCCCAACTGTATCAGATGTTTGCTAGGGGGGCATATCTCAACAGGGTCATTTACTGGAGGATGCAGGTTATGCACTGGAACTGTGGCTGATGACATTGTTCAGAAACACACACACACACACACACACACACACACACACACACACACACACACACACACACACACACACACACACACACACAAAACTACCCCACCATTAACTGGGAAAACTACTCATGTACCAACTCTTTTGCTCAATGTTTTCTGGAATTCATAAATTCCAGTGCCTTGGATCAACTTATCCACACCCCCAACAGGGGTAGCAATATCCTAGACCTGGTCATTACCAACATGGACGACCAGTGTTCCACACCAGAGGTCAAGTCCTCATTGGTCAAATCTGACCACAAGCTAATCACCCTAGATATCCACATCCCACCCCCACCCCCCCATTAAGGAAACAACCGTAAAACATTTCTCCAAAGCCAACTTCACACTTCTCAAGACAGAAGTGGCAAACTTCACAACACACATGCAGATGGGCAATAGAGGTACGACTGCTGAATCCTACACAAATACACTTTATAAGTACTTACACAAGTGCATGGATCATGCTATCCCTAACAGAACCAAGATGCTATCTTCCAAAAAAAGGAAGCCAATCTGGCGGTCTTCTGCCATAAACAAACTCTACAACAGAAGAAAGAAACTGTTGCAAAAAGGAGTAAAATCCCATGATTGGAGGAACTCCCTGGTCAGCCTCAGTAAGAAGCTGAGATCCCTCATAAAATCCTCCAAAGTTAGTTATGAAAACAAAATTGCCACTGATTTTAAAGACAGCCACAAAGCATTCTATAGCTATGTCAAGAATCTCAATGGCAACACTCAGATCTGCTCTGAGTTACAGCACAATGGCACTAAATATACAAAACCAACTGATATTGCCAACATTCTGGCAGATAGGTTCAGTGCTAACTTTACCCCACCCCTCTCACCCCCTAAAGGGCCCATCTCTATACTGGAAGAATGCAAAGTTCCTGTAATCACGGCTGCACAGGTAAAAACCTCACTCTCCAAACCCAAGAACACAGCATCCATGGTACCTGACAACATCCCAGGCTGCATTCTATACAAACTACAGAATGAACTGGCACCCCACCTAAGTACCATGTTCAGTCATAGCCTCACCTCAGGCTTTGTGCCCATTGAATGGCGCACTGTGACGGTTATCCCACTCCACAAAGGGGGAGCCGTGACAGATCCTGGGAACTGCCACCCCATTAGCCTGATGAGCCTGGTCTGCAAGGCCATGGAACATATCATCATGGAACTCATAAACAAAGACATTGGTAATCTCCAAACTCTGGACCCCACACAGTCCGGGCTTGTAAAAAAGCAGATCATGTCTCCTAAACCTGATAGACTTCTTTGAAGCCGTCACCAAAGCCATAGATGAGGGTAAGGTGGTTCACACAGCCTATCTAGATCTCGCCAAGGCTATTGACACCACCCCCACTCTGGAATTATAGATAAACTCACTAAACTAGGTATAAATCCCTATGTCACAAGATTGGTTGCCAACTGGCTTACTGACAGAACCCACACTGTGAAAGTAGCAGACTTCAAATCCGACTTCAGACCAGTGACAAGTGGAGTACCACAGGGTTCAGTCCTGGGTCCTCTCCTGTTTGGTATCTACTTCTCTGAAGTACAGGCTAACACAGAAGGTCTTTGGCTGACTATGTTCACAGATGACTGCAAACTAGGAGCCATAATCAAAACTCCTAACGATGTAGACATCCTACAAAAGGGTCTCACTGAGACAGATACCTGATGTCAAAGCCATGGCCTCAAGCTCAATGCCAAAAAGTGGATTGTCATCCCCTGTGGTAAAAACTCTATACCCATGAACTACTACATATGCAGTAGTCTACTTAACACTGAAAGTGGGATAAGAGACCCTGGGACACAGGAGGACAGTAGTCGCTCCTTTGATAATCACATTGCCATAATGGTCAGGAAATCCTTCTATGTAGCACACCTCATCACAAAAGGTTTCTCATCCAGAAAAAAAGAGGTCATTGTTCCCCTCTACTCATCACTCATTAGACCCATTATAGAGTACAATGCCCCTTTTGGTATGTACCTCACAAGACATCTACAACAACTGGAAAGGCCACAGAAATACCTCACAAAGAGGATTACTGCCTCAAACAGATGCCCTACGCAGACCGTCTTAGAAAACTCCAGCTTTACTCCATCGCATATTGCCTACTCATAGGCGATCTCTGCCTAACATACAAAGCTATGTCAAACCCAGAGCTGTTGGACATGCTCCACTTAAAGAAATCCCAATCCCTCCGAGCTACATGCTCTAGGGACCTAAACCTTGTCACCACAATAAACAGAACATGCTGGAGGAATAGATTTCTGTCCCAGAGACTTCCCATACTCGGGAACAGACTACCTATCTATGTCAAACAGAGCTCCTTATTAGCACTCTTCAGGAAAAATCTTGATGATTGGATGGGAGATGGGAAATTCACCCCGGAGATCACTTCTGTGGCTCTGCTTGACAGGGGCACAAGAAAATAATTTTCTTGGGTGGCGAAAGCCAGGGTACTTTTTTGGCTAGGCTTATATAGGCCCTAGGGCCAGTAGCCTAGTACCTACCTATGAACCTATGAACCTACACACACACACACACACACACACACACACACACACACACACACACACACACACACACACACACACACACACACTGAAGAATGCCATAATGAGGCACATGCTCAAACCAGAAATATCATAGAGCATGTATTTGGGCTGCTGAAGTCATGGTTCCAGGGCCTAGATACATCTGGGGAAGCCCTGCAGTACAATGCATGCAGATGTACTGAAATATTCACAGTATGTGCCATGCTACACAGCATCATCATGAGAAAACAGCTTCAGCAGGATCAACAAGGGGAAGGAGCCCACATCCCACCACTAATGCCAATGTCAGCAGAGCCACACACAGATGACGAGTGAGTGGGTGTAGGCAGATGTAAGCGTGCTCAATATGACCTCACGCTGGTTAAGAGACAACACATAGCCCACTCACTCACCACCTAAGGGCCTAAAACCTTCCTCTCATACATATAGTAACATTGAAGCAAGGCAACTCTCACAACCTTTACCTCTCCATGTATTGGCTGTGCACTGCTTGTATCAGACAGAGTCAACCCTGAACTAAAACTGTTGCAACTGCTGGATTTACAAGGTATGTACTGAACCTCTGGTGTAATCTGTAATAGTATGAATGAGTGGCATATCCTTGCATTTCATTACTCACTAGTGTAAGCAAGTAAAAGATGGGGGGTTTGTACAGAAATGACCTTGACATGTAACAGCAGATACTTATTTGACTAATATGTGTCCAATATTAAATAGTGGGTCAAAGGCATCAAAGATTCATACAGTTATACCTCTCAAAAGTAGTGATGGTCACTGCATGCCCTCAGTTTGACAAGTTTGGAGTCAACTCCAACACCCCGGTGCAGGTGCTGAAGCATCTGGCTCCAAAGTACTTGAGGCCAGACAGCTCAGAGAAACCATCAGAGTTGAAGATGCCAAAATCTTCAGATATGAGGGAAATGATGCCAAGATTCTTGGATCTGACAGCTCCAAAATGGAAGGATGGATTGGAGGAGAAATGATAGGTGGTGTGGTTCTATGCAGGCTCTTTTATCCAGATGGAGTTGGAGTTGAAAGGACACCCATTTGAATTTCTGCCCTGAGGAACTTCCTCATCATCGTATCCATATCTGCTTTGAATAGGCTCCTGGAAGACTGAAAAGATGAAGCAGTAGAAAAAGGCCTTGAATCTCATCGAGGAGACTGGACTAGAAATTGTGAAGGGAGTCTGGATGAGACAGACTATGAGATCAGAGTTGGAGAAAGGATCCAAGCGGATCTTTTGGATCTTAACTTCAAATCCGAGGCAGTCAGATCTGATTTTTTTTAAAGTTTAGCTGGTGGATCTGTAGATGGGGCTGAAGACAATACAGAACATTGAGCAGAAGGGCCTGGTAACAGAATAGTCCTTATCTTGTTTCTTGGGGAGGGTTGAGCCCCAACACCCATTGATGAATGTTTAGAGGGAATTAGACCCTTAAGTATCAACTTGTTTTTCCTGTCTATTAGTGCATGGGAGTTGAAACCCTTGCATATATCACAAATAACATCTAGGTGCTTAGGTCTTAGACAATATACACACTCTGTGTGGGCAACTGAACTGGAGATTTTATGCACGCATGCCACACATTTCTTGAAGTTAGACAACTTGTCTCTCATAATGACAAATTAAATCTAAGTAAAAGGAAGAAAAATATATTTTTAGGGAAAAGGGTAAGGAAATTAAAGAAGAAAGAATTACCAATGATGTTAAACAAAGAGTGCTATAAAAGTACAAGAATTAAAAGAGAACTAGCAGCTATGGTATTAAGAGTACTCAAATATTATGAAAAAAAGAAAGACCAATGTCTGTAACAAATTGATAAAGGGTAATAAGGTAAAAAATAAAGTTAGACTTACTAATAAGTGAAAGTTAGCTGAAAAGGTTAACCCAAAGCTTGAGAGCCCACAATCTATGCCTGATTGCAATGGCAGCAAACCAGATCTGAAGTATATTAGGTGGCTGGGGCACCGTGAACAAAGGGAGAAGCTTGAGAACCCAAGAACTCCATGATCTGGAAGTAGCAGCTGAGCCGGACCCAAGGATTGGATCCGATCCCAACTGCTGAGGAATGAATGAAAATGACACCATCAGATTCTAAGTTTTGTGGCAGACCATCAACCATCATAGCGTAATTTTTCATTCATAGCTATTATATCGTTACATAAAATCATGTTACAGGTACAGGTGGTAATAGATCTTTTTTTCAACATATGCATGCTGGTATACGGTTTCAAGTCCCAAATTCTAACAATAACATAATCCAGTGTTACCTTCTCCACTATTTTTCATGATTTGAAAATAAACTTAAGGGTTTGTCCTACTCCCCTTTCTCATAAAGATAGGTTTAATAAGTGAATAACTCTAATCTTCAGGAATATCCCCATACTTATACAACCTAGTAAATAATAGATATAATGGTACTATAAGTTCTTGCTGAAGTGTTCTCAGGTCACTATTACTAATTCCATCTCCTCCGTGTGCTTTGTTTGGATCCAGATTGCATAGTTCTTCACTGTAATCACTGGGTGTAGCAATTTCAATGATCAATGCTACTTTTGTCTCTTTTTCTGAACTACTATATCTGTTTTTCTCACATCTGTTTTACTATTGGTAATGGGTGATCCCATCTGATATAAACATCATTGTTTTCTTTAATACTCTGTGGCTTATGTCAGAAAATCTTTCTATGTGGCACATCTCATTACCAAGGGTTTTGCATCCAGGAAGAAAGAGGTCATCATTTCTCTCTACTCTTCCCTCATTAGACCAATCATAGAGTATAATGCTCCATTTGGCATGTACCTCACTAGACACCTGCAACAGCTGGAGAGGCCACAAAAGTATCTTGCAAAGAGGATCCTAGGCCTTAAACACATGTCTTACATGGACAGACTCAAAAAACTCCCAACTATTCTCTGTCTCATATCATCTACTAAGAGGCGATCTCTGCTTGACTTACAAAGCCATGTCTGACCCAGCTCTGTTAGAAATGCTACATCTAAAGAAATCCCAATCCCTCCGCACCACACGCTCCAAAGACCTTATCCTCATTATCACAATCAACAGAACATGCTGGAGGGACAGGTTCATAACTCAGAGACTACCCATGCTCTGGAATACACTTCCCATACATGTCAAGCAAAGCACCTCACTAGCCCTCTTCAAGTGAAATCTTGATGAGTGGATGGGAAATAGAAAGTTCACCCCGGGGATCACTCCAATGGCTCTACTTGCTAGAGGCACTGGGAACTAAAGACTGGTGGCACAATGCCAGGGCACTTCTATGGGCTAGGTTTGTAAAGGCGCCAGGGCCATTAGTCTAGTACACACCTATGAACCTATGAACCTATGTATCCAATGCTTCTCAGCTACTTCAATATTACAAATTTTGCACAATCTCAAATGTTGCAGTCTTGCCACATTATTATGCCTTTCATTATACAGTCCTTGTGCCATTAGTGTATCACATCTAGCAACAAGACATGCAACTGTTTCCAATTCTGTTTTACAAAAACTTTCATTTGTCTGCTTCTCCCACATGTTCAATGGACTTTGTGAACCAATGTGCTCATAGTCCACTATCCTGGGCAGCCAATATTAACCTTTCATCTTTTGGTTTAAATTCACCTCTCTTTAACCATTCCTACATTTAGTCCTGACTGACATGAGGTTGTTCCAAGAGTTTTCTGTACTTGCAACTATATTTATGCATTTTCCACATTTCTTACCTTCTCATCTGATCCTTCATCTCATATTCTTTCTTTTGTGTTTTGCCATATTCAGTTGCTGCCTGATTTATATCTACTTCTGGTTTGATTTCCATTCCCGCTTGACATCAATATGCTTCTGCTAAACTAAGCAAAGGAATCATCTTAGACCTATTCTCCTTATGTTTTAGGTTCATAGGTTTATAGATTAGTCCTAAGCTAACTGCCCTTGCGAGCCATTTTAAGCTTAGCCAATTATCCCTTGTGAGACTCAAACCCTGCACCTTGTGTTTGTAAGATAAACACCTTAACCATTAGGCCACTCTCCCAACCCCTAGTTTTCACTACATTAGGATCTTGTGAGGTCAGCAGATATGTATTCAGTTGTTCAATTGCAGATCTATACAAGTAATCAATTTCGAGTAAGCCCAAACCGTCTTCATAACGGGGAACATATAATCTTAGTATACCTTGATTTTTATAATCATTTGATAAGCATGAAGCATTTTTCTTGTTTTCCTGTCAACTGATCCAATACCTTTTGGGGCCAGTCAATCACTCCAAAAGTATAAGTTAGGACAGGAAGAGTAAACCGGTTTATTGCCTGGTTTTTGTTCCTAGATGTCTAAGCTGTTTTCAATATTAATTTTTGTCTTCTAAAATATTCCTTACTAAGTTTTATCTGAATTTGTTCATGTTTAATGGTCAGTTCTTCATGAATTCCCAAATATTTATACACTCCCTCTTGCTCACGTTCTTTTATATCATACTCCTGTTCCAAACTGATATTTTCTTGGTGCTGCAGCTTTCCTGCT